>NW_014578339.1:54099-58066 GCF_000485595.1 Priapulus caudatus
CTCTCTCTCTCCTTACAGGTGCTACAACGGGAAGGTCTCTCTCTCTCTCTCACTCTCTCTCTCTCCTTACAGGTGCTACAACGGGAAGGTCTCTCGCGTTACGTCGACAAGGAGTTCATCTGGGCGGCGCAGCGGGAGATCGCCGAAGCCGTCGAGATGACGCCCGAGGAGATGGAGGCCGCCGCGCACGCGCTCCTCCAGGAGGCGCCGGACATCGAGCGACGACGCTCCGACGACCACCAGAGGTCGCCGTACTTCGAGCACCTCGGCGGGTTCAGCGCGCGCGACATACGCGACTACAATCGCTACTCGGACACGGCGACCGCCGGCAGCACCGCCCGGGGCGGCGCCGACGACGACCTCGACGACATCGACGACATCGACGACATCGACGACGACGACGACGACGACGAGATGATATACGTGACGACTTTGTAGCGCGGCGCCACCTGGTGGTGTGGGTCGCGCGCGTGGCGCCGTCTGGTGGTCACGGTCGGACGCTCGTGGGGCGCCGTCTGGTGGTCGCGCGCGTGGCGCCGTCTGGTGGTCGCGCGCGTGGTGTCGTCTGGAGGTGCGGGTCAGACGCTCGTGTGGCGTCGCCTTGTGGTTGGGCGGATGGTTGGAGTCGGCGGGATCATGCTCGGGCGTGTGCAGCGACATCTGGTGGCTACAGTTCGAGCGTGCGCATTCCAGAAGGTGCGAGACAGGCTGTGTGGCGATTTGAAGCGAATGTGCCGGCGGGAAGCTAGGAAAACTGCAATCGGGATGACAGGCTGTCTCTCACTCACGCTTCTATTCTAGCGTGTGATGTCTAGCGAACAGTGCAGCGCCACCTACTGGTCGTTCGATGGTCCAGCAAGCCTTCAGTGGTTAGATGGCAATGAATGCAGTAGACACGTGTGTGTATGCGTTCGTGCGTGCTGCGTGCTGCGTGCGCGTGCTAGCATGCATGCGTGTGTGTGTCTATGTGTGGGGGGTGGGTTTCTTGCGTGTCTAGGTGTGGCAGCAGCATCAGTCAGGAACTCCGTGAGGTATAGAACGCCGTAAGACTCTCTTGTGTCCGAGTGTTTCATCTTTGAGTGGGCGACCCACGCCGCCTGACAGATGGCGCCACTGATGCAGTGCTGTGGCGTCATTCCGTGCGTCGACATCAGGCTAACAGCTAGTGGAGAAGGAAGGAGGAGGAGAGAGAGGAGGAGGAGGAGGGAGAGAGAGAGGAGGGCCAGCGATGTGTCTGAAGAGCAGATTCTACCACGGGCAGATCAGCGAGTACAGAGAGAGAGGGGGAGGAACGAGAGGTGAGCGATGTAACAGGAGAGGAGACCCGCTTACCAGTAGCGCAACAACGAGTGGAGAGAGAAAGAGAGGAGGACCGATCACCGGCAGCGCCACCTACCGATGACACCATATCGCGTCGCGGCGACGAGCGACATTTCGTCTTCGTTTACAAACAAAACAAAACTGTGCGCGACGCTCGCCAAAAAACTCACCGGCGGCGTTGCCATGGCGACGACCCACGCCCGGAACCTGAGCGGCGAGAGGTGTTTGCGCGTGCGCGCATCTCGACGTCTCCGCACCGGTCGTGCACCCGCCAGGGGGCGTGTGCGAATCTTCGCTATTCCACCACGTGCCCAAATTTCACGAGCGACTGTGGCGTATATCAGCGATCGCGTTTGTGGGGGAGGGAGGGAGGAACGGAGGGGGAGGGAGGGTGGGAGGGAGGGAGGGAGGGGGGTTTGTCATTCTTTATTAACTGTGCGTGCGTGATAACCGTTCACTTTAGTTTGCCAACTGTATGTTTTGTATACTCGGCGGTTGTTTATATTGAACTCGTCGCTCTCGCTGTACATATCTTTTCGCCACGTTTAAAATACTCGCAGCGCGTACGAGAGGCGGCGACGGAGAAGAGTGGGGGGGGGGCTGCCACGCCACCATCGTCATCGTCGTCATCGTCGTCGTCGTCGCTGCCATCGTCATCGTCGTCATTGTCGCCATCATCGTCATCGTCATCGTCGTCGCCACCATCGTCATCGTCGTCATTGTCGCCATCATCATCATCGTCGTCGTCGTCGCTGCCATCGTCATCGTCGTCGCCACCATCGTCATCGTCGTCGTCGTCGCTGCCATCGTCGTCGTCATCGTCATCGTCGGTTTGCATTTCGCCGTTGTTGTCGTGTCTCTTGTTCGCATTTAGTTAGTTCGGTTTTGTTATTTCGGGGCGATGGCGTCTCTGTGATCGTGACGAGGGGCCGTGAGACCGGGGGGAGGGGAAGACACTCTACAGCAGAACTGATCTATTGTACTGTGCATCTGCGTGGCTAGCCATGTTACAATTCCACGATTTTTTTTACTTTTATCATATTTCTGCGGTGACATTATTATAAGTGTGGATAGATTATGTACCGGTGCTCCTGATTGGGCCATGGGTAATTTGACTGAGAATAAATGATTCGTAATACGTCTCCTGATTGGTCGCAAGGTGCTATATATAGACTATATTATAACACTCCTAATAATAACACACTACCTAGAGCACTCGGAGAGCGCAGACCTCCGCCAAGGCAGCTTAATTCTGTGACTGTGAAAAATTTAATTAATTAATTAATTTTATTAAATAATGAATTGGATTCGGATCACCACTAAAATGTCATCAATTCTAAGTTACCCTATTTCTGACCTATCCTAAAAATTCTATTAATTAATTAATTAATTAATTGGATCCGGATCATCACCAAAATGTAATCAATTCTAAGTTACCCCATTTCTGACCTATCCTGAAAATTTTATTAATTAATTAATTAATTGGATCCCGATCACCTCCAAAATCTAATCAATTCGAAGTTAGCCCATTTCTGACCTATCCTGAAAATTTTATGGCAATCGGTCCATAACATCCTTCAGTTAGGCTGTACACAAACAAACCAAAGCACAAACCCACAAACCAACAAACGCCGGTGAAAACATAACCTCCTGCCAACCCCTTGGCGGAGGTAATAATATCCTACCGGTAAAATAAATAAAAAAAACCTTTATTGCTGTCATAATAATCTGTTTTTGTGTGTGACCAATTGCCGCCGATTCCCACCTGTGCACGCCGGCCGCGCTGGTGACGCGCGTGCCGTTGCCGTGGTTACGGCGTCTGCTCGCATCTGCTGCAGGTTATCGCCACAGAGCTCAACGCACCGGCAGCTGCAGCACCAGAATGCCGTCATCGGCGCATCCAGTAACTCCCTGCAGCCGTCCCCCGCTCACTCACACACCGACAATGCTATGCGTAGACAGAGGTGAGTATCTCTCTCTCTCTCTCTCTCACTCTTTCTCTCTCTCTCTCTCTCTCATTCTTCCTCTCTCTCTCGCGCTGTCTCTCCCTTTCTCTTTCCTTCCCATTCTCTCTCTTTCTCCCCTCTCTTTCTATCTCTTCCTCTCTGTCTGTCTGTCTCCCTCTCCTTCCCATTCTCTCGTTTCTCCTTTCTCTCGCAGTATCTTTCTTTCTCAGTTCATGTGTGTTTGTGCATATATATCGAGAGTACCATGATAGAAAATCATCATCTAAATCTATAAAAATCTATCACGGTACTCTTGATATATATGTGTGCGTGTGCATGTATAAATATATGTACGTATGTGTGTGTGCTTTCTTGCAGTAACACGTCTCAAAACGAGATCATACCAATGCTAGAGAAGGGCGAGCCATCCGTCGCTGGCCCGATACTATACGCGAGAGCTCGCCGCGAGGGGGAGCCACTGTCTCTGCCGACGGAGACGATACCTATGAGATCGATACGGATCATCAATGGAGACAGCCATCAGTGTAACGAGGTGTCTCTGCGACGGAAGGGGCCTTACCTGTACAGAGAGTAAGTGTGACATCTTAGCTTACCTGTACAGAGAGTAAGTGTGACATCTTAGCTTACCTGTACAGAGAGTAAGTGTGACATCTTAGCTTACCTGTACAGAGAGTAAGTGT
>NW_014578339.1:62479-66348 GCF_000485595.1 Priapulus caudatus
ACTTATTTTAGGGTTATTTACATTTGTTACACTTTTATTTTATTTTATTCCAGAATTTATCGGGGTGTGTGTTGGTGGGGGTGGGGGGCTTGTCCCCCGTCTTGCCTCCCCTCCCTGCGGGGTATATCATGGCCCTGTTGTGCAGTAAGTAACGCTGGGTAGCAGGCGGGTAGAGTTAAGGCTACTAATGCCGCCTCATACACTCACGCTAAGAACGTTGTACGGTCAGGCAACCCATCGCATAATGCAATTTAAATGTCGATTTCAATGCGAACATTTTGTGTGAACTTGTAGTTGTGGAAAGCAGTAACATATCATGTAGAGGCTATGTATACTATAGCCATCCCTACCCACTTTAGACCACCCCACCTCACATGGCAGTTAAAATATAATATAAAGCTTTCACTCGCCATCGGGTACGAGCGATGATAGACCGAGTAAATAGATGCGGAGAGATAGCTGTTCACGTGTTTCCGTGCCTCGTGACGTCATCTCAGCACCCAGCACGCTGAGAGCACTCTGGCCCGAGAAGAAACGCGTCTGTGAACTTGAGAATAAGTTTTCTCGAGAACGATAGTATAGCGGGGCCAGGACGTTAATTGTTCTTAAATATATCACGTTACGGTTCGTCGTCTGTCCAGCAGATGGCGTTACTGAGATCACCAGGAAGCTCGTCTATCTCTAGCATGTTACAACGGCACTCTACCCTACTCTCGTATGAAACACTAAGTGTATTTTTCAAACTACTGTTAATACTGATATTGTATATTGTCATATTTACCGAGAAACCTGCGTTTTGCCGCGTTTTGTATCGACGAGTATTTTGCTTGTGATTATGAACGAATGTCCCCTTGATTGATTTATTCGTTATTGTACCGTTATTTATTGCTACGCTGTAAAATTTGTACAGAGGGGTTATTTTAGGCAATCGTGTTTATTCACCTATTGCAATTGATAAAAATCTACGTGTAAAGGTCTATGTGATTTACGCACACAAATATATACTATATATATGTATGTATATATATATAGTATATGTATTTTATGCGTGTGTGTGTGGGTAATTGCGTGAGCGTGTGCATGTGCGTGCGTGCGTGTGTGCATGCTGCTCTTCTAATCCTGAGTTAAAAAAATTGAGAGTTTATGAATAAACATTGTTTATATGTGCCCCATTTCTACATGTTTCCTTCGAGTTAAAGGTCAGTATATTTTTATTAACACCACTAGATGTTGTAAATTTCATCACAATGCTGTCTTATAAGTTATTATGTTTCACTTACTTATGTACGAGCATCTGTACATAGCAGTATATTTGCGACAAATGTTATTAAGAAATTGTGCAATAAAACGTATGAATTCGTTAATTAAACAAGCAGACTCGGTTATTTTCCTTTTCGCAAGTTTACTCTCTTCCCTTTCTTCTCCGAATGTTTCGTTTAACAAATCGAATGATCGGGAAACAAGTATTTTAACTGCTCAACTGCATTCATCCGATTTTTTTCTCCTTGAAAAAGACATTCGCCATCTTCAGTACATGAATTTATAATTGAATACATGCAATAAATATTTAATAATAATAATAATAATAAACAGTTGCCGGTTCTTTATGCTGACCTTTCATCTGCTGTGTCAAGCAGTAACATTAACAGTGATAAAAGTCACTTATTCCTTACTCCCCTCTCGCGGATGGTATCGCCCACGACCAGTCAAGCATGGAAAAACTTTTGCAGGTAAATGGCCGTATTTCAGCCGAAACTTTTTCACTCCGCGAGGCACAAAATGTGAATTTACGCAGAGGGGCGGGGGGTGGCTGCAGTGGTCAGTGGTGGCGCACGCGTGTTTGCTTGGTGCGCGTTCACATTTGCTCCTGCAATCACTTGACCTTGTCATTAAGCCAAAATCAAACGCAAACATTCATTGAGTTGGTCAATTCCTCACCCTTGATTGAATAAATTTGTGATCGAATCTATTAATAATTGGCTTAGTTCGCGCGAGCTATCAGAGGATGGTTCATCGCTAGCATCGAGCGCTGATTGGCTGATTTCACGTGCCGCCATATTGTTTCAGCTTGAATACTCCTCATCAGCCGAATCACCCAGCTAGGTCACATAGCTGGAGCCTGGAGGCGTGAAACTCCAGTATGTTTTAAGGTTAGCGCGAAAACGACCGTTTTTTGCAGTCAGTCGTGATTTTTTGATTGGCGCGATGCGCGATTTCCTTCTAGAAATTAACGGCATCGTGAAAACTTAAATTAATACTTAATCAATTAACTTATTAATTTTTATTAACTTTATTTAATTTCTTTATCGCCAATTTAGTTTTGCATCGATTTTTATGTGTTTTTTTTTTAGACTCTTGTTCTTCGGGTTGTATTACGTTGTTTATTCAACAAATGTTAGTGAGAATTGAAAATATTTACCGAGAACTGAACGAGAAAAGAATAATATAAAATAGTTGCTGTTATTAAGCCACACCGTCATTACCCCCTGCCCTGTTTCTGTGTCTGCGGGAAGATCTAGAGCTTAGGTCCGCTGCGCCGATTGGCTGAGCCCGGGCTGTGTCGACCAGGCACACGATTAGAGAGTTAAGTTAGACCCGGTCATTATCAACGGCCAAATTTAATATCAATTTCAAATTCAAATTCAAATTCGATTTTTTTTTTAGAGATCAGTGTTTGAAAAATAATAGACACTTGAGCGCGCGCGAATAAATATGAAGGTATTCATGGTTATAAGCACCGCCTTAACAGAAATGACGAAGGAGGGTTGCAGCGTCCTTTGTACAACTCGGGATACCAGCAGATACCAATGGATTGAGCCANTACTGTGGCTCAATAGAGTTTAGCACACAAAATACTGTGGCTCAATAGAGTTTAGCACACAAAATACTGTGGCTCAATAGAGTTTAGCACACAAATACAATAGCACGAATACGACAAGACAAACTATAATCAATACTCACATCTGGAAACCAACTCGGTGATTATACTTTTCTGTTAGAAAGCGCCTCTATTTATTCTAACTTTTACGTCAATTAACCCGCTATGTCACGTGACTAAGTTCAGTCACGCCTTTGGTCAACACTGACCACTGTCGCTAACTTTCGATAGGAAGGGGGAGGATCGATTTTCCTACCCGGTGCTACCAGAGGACACATTCCTAAGACTAACTAGCCCACAAAATAAGGCCGGCTTTCACAGTTTCTAAAGATAGGGAGGGGGTTGTCTTGACCACTGCCTAGTCTCTTGCCACTAACGAGGAGAGTGACGGATCGGTTGCCCGAGGCGCGTGCTTGTAACCGAAGCACGGTCTAAATTCTAGTAACTAATTACGATGGAATTTGCTTCATTACATAATTGCCGTTTCACCGGTTAATTGCTAATTGAAGTTGTTTAATTTTGAACCGATCTCTGTTTGTGGAAGGATCGGTTGACTACAATGAACGATAGGGCTAAGCTAGATAAGGGGACCCTATACGGTAGCGACCGCATTACTGTATACATGCTGTATATTTCGCAGTGGTTTAATTTTCGCGAAAATAACAATATGGTGTATACAGTAACATAATCAGGGGCCCGTTGTCAGAAACAAAATTAGTCTTAGCATTAACTTTTTCTCTTGGGCCGTCGACAGAAACGCTGCGAAGTTACCTGAATAAAAAATCGTAGCAGATTTCCTCATAACAATACGAAACAGAGGAGGGGCGTCGTCGTGGCGCATAGCCGTGGCCACAGGCACTTGAAACGTCTCAATTAAAAAAAGGGTAAATAAACACGAAATTGATTTATTTTCACTAGGAGGACTATACGACCGGCTACGACCGCTCTCCTACCCACAGACCGTGAGTACTGCTCCTTCTCTCCCCTTCTC
>NW_014578339.1:66445-69477 GCF_000485595.1 Priapulus caudatus
GACATTCCTTGCTGGCACTAAGACGGTCACATTCAACTTGTTAGTCGACATGTATTCTCCAAACACACTAGTTGCTTTACACGCGTACAATCCTCTGTGTTTAAGCTCGACTAACTCGATCACCAGCTCGTCGCCTGCAGCTTGTATCCCCTGGCCGTCGTGCAACCACGTGTAAGATGGTTCTGGATAGCCGTCAGCATTGCAGCGTAGAATCAGCTTCTCTGCCTCGATAATAATGACGTCATCATCACTGGAGTTGTTGCTGCTGATGACGGTCACGGTGTCTGCCATGTACAAAATCTCGGTTAACACTTCTTCGGGTAAACGTTGGTGAATGAAGATATGACAACGAAGTTCTTTGTCAATGTTTTCCGTTGAAAACCTGTGACTCAGGATACTTTTTGTTGTAAATGTATTGTTTCTTGAACCCGCTTCCTCTGATTGACTGGAGTCGGCAGTGATATCTTCACTATTCAGCAACCAGGTGATGCTAGCTGCTGGGTTACTGCTGTCCGATACACACGAGAACTGTAGCGTTCCATCCGGTGATGAAAAGCTGTCTATAAGAGACATGGCAACCGACTGTGGTGGCACAAGCACAGTTAGATTACCTTCGTTAGATAAAGGCCCGTTACCAGGCGCGACCTCGGGTTGCTGCCATACACAACAGAACTTTGCGTTATCTTTCTCAACTGTCAAGTTAGATATTAGCAAGCCAAAGTTTCCTGTGTCGTACCTGTTGTCGTCAATGTAGAAGTATCTTTCTTCATTAGTAGGACTTAGGTAGGAACCGTCTCGATACCAATAAACGAAAACGGGAAAACCTTCAACGGAATTGAAACTAATGTCAATCGTGCAGTGCACCGTAACATTGGTACCTTCAACTGCCTCCGTGTCACATGGTTGCTGCAGGAACTGTGTCCTCACCGCAACTAAGGCTGAGCACAATACACACACCGCAACCAGCTTCACTGCTGCCATTGTTAATCCTGTCCGCGTGATTAAATAACTGACGCCCACGCGTTTATCCGTGCACGAGCTGCTGCAACCGAGCTTATATTCTCAAATCCATATCAACTAACCGAAAATCGGTTGACTAACTAATTTCGGTTCGATGGTTGGCAACGAGTGATTCGTATGACAAGGCGACACGAAGACAATACGAAGATTCAAGGTTCAATCAGCATCGGTTGGCTGATTGGTTAGTTGGTTTTAGCATGCAGCATGCACGTGGAGGTATATAAACATTTCTTCTATAATTATCACGCAAACACGCGACAAACAGACGCATTTGCTGAGCGCTGATTGGTTGGTGCATGTCACGTATACGGGGAGAGTGTAGCGTAAACGTATAACGTACATACGTACGAAATCGTAGTATGCTCTATTATTATTACTATTATCTATTACTTGATATCTAGCGTATCATTAGAGAGACGTGTGCAATGTTTGATTAATGAAAAGTGCATGCGATCGCTCGTTTATTTTCCGGATTTGTTGATACAAAACTCGCATAAGTCAGCCACCCATGTACGCTCCCATGTAACTTGATCACTGCAAACATTGAGGTGTTTCTCGGTGCAATTGATAAACGAGTAAAAGAAAATCGAAAATGGGGAGAAAGGCGCTGCCTCATTCCGAACCGCCGACCTCCTGATATATATATATATATCATGCGCAGTATACACGCGCAGACAAACGCACGTACGGCACAAACGGCATACACACAGGCACGGATGCACATATTCCTTCTAATATAGTTACTTCTTACATACACACAACAGCGTGCAATCGCATGCAATGGCGGTGCACTTTGAGTGTGCTCCAGGAAAGTCTCTTATTCCACGAGGGAATTAATGAGTGTGTTATTACTAGTGCTTGCCTAATGTTATATCAACCGTAAAGTGTTTGTGTGTGCAAATGCATGCGGATAGCGAGAGGGAAGGAGAGGAGGGGAGACGGGAGGGAAAGTAAGGGCAGGAGAGGAGGGAAGACGGGAGGAGAAGGAAGGAGAGGAGAGGAAAGGAGAGGGAAGGGGAAGTGAGGAGAGGGAAGGGGAAGTGAGGAGAGGAAAGAGTAGGAGAGGAGGAGAGGGGGGAAGCAAGGAAAGAAAAGGGAAGGAGAGAAGAATTAAAACGAGAAGAGAGAATAGAACTTTAGAAGAGAGCAGGGTGGAAAGAGAGAAAGAGAGGTAGAGGATAAAAGAATGGCAGGAAATATACTCCTGAAATGGGTAATTGAGTTTCTACAGACAAGTTATTGGTGAAGGATGGCCTCTTCACAGTTAGCTAGTCTTGCCGATACACTCCTCGCAACTTCTAGTACAGTGGTTCTTAATCTTTTTTGAGTTATGGATCCCTTTAAGAATCTGGAAAAAGCTTAGTACGGACCCCTCCACTAAAAAATGCACATAAAGCATATATAAACACAATTTTGCATGCGCCAGATTCACTGACCCCTTGGAGTCCATCCACGGATCCCAAAGGGGTCCATGGACCACAGGTTAAGAACCCCTGCTCTAGCAGAAAGCCAAGTAAAACAGTAACAGCAACCGCATGAACTCAACTGTGGGCCTGGTCCTAATGAAAAAGTCTTTACGTTAGTGCCTCGTTTTAATTGTAATGACGCGTAATCGTATAGGTACCAGGTTCGTGGCTCTTAGGTACGGTTAAGGTTTTCCCTTAGGTAACACAATTAATAGACAGAAACAAAGTGTAACGTATAACGATAGATCTATTTCTTTTAAACCAAAACTACAATCACAATAAGTATTCGTCGAGTTAGTAACGATAGCTCGTATACACGCTTCTCAGCGTAAGTTAGTCACGTGTACACTTAATGCTCAACAGAGGTTGCCCCTGTTGTTCTTTTGTTCAATAGAGTTTAACTCACAAAATACTGTGGCTTAATAGAGTTTAGCACACAAAATACTGTGGCTCAATAGAGAGTCAGTTTAGCACACAAAATACTGTGGCTCAATAGAGTTTAGCACACAAAATACTGTGGCTCAATAGAGTTTAGCACACAAAATA
>NW_014578339.1:69487-70621 GCF_000485595.1 Priapulus caudatus
CGAGCAAGCAAAATTTAGACTGGGGTATGTTCGCTTCATTTCACTGGACTTCGCTGGTGAATCAAGCAAAATTCAGACTGGGGTATGTTTGCTTTGTTTCGCTGGAATTCGCTGGTCGAGCAAGCAAAATTTAGACTGGGGTATGTTCGTTTCGTTTCGCTGGACTTCGGTGGTCGAGCAAGCAAAATTTAGACTGGGGTATGTTCGCTTCATTTCACTGGACTTCGCTGGTGAATCAAGCAAAATTCAGACTGGGGTATGTTTGCTTTGTTTCGCTGGAATTCGCTGGTCGAGCAAGCAAAATTTAGATGCGCCCGCGCTAGGTCCTTATACGAGGGTGTCCAGGCGACCATCAACTACAGTGACGACAATGCTGCTAGCATTAAACGACAGGTCAGTTTGTGGAGTACTTGCGCCATGAAAACCGCCCTCGCCGTTATTTTGTGGTTCGTCGGACCAGGCTCGTTGGCTCGTTCTCTCACTTGGTCGCGGATTCCCTTGTTCGTAACGATTTGCATGTGTGATCGAGTTATTCTGGATACCGGAGTCTACTGCATGACCACCTGGTGGCTCTTGATCCGTGATGTGGTCTTCGTTTTCGTACGTTACTTGTGCGCCGCCTTTTAACAGAGTATTCGGCTGTAAAGTTAATTTTCTTTTCAGGTGGATTAAAACGACGACGATGAGTAGGATTACCAATAATAAGCCACCAATGACCAGTCCGACAATAAGTCCAATGTTTGATGTTTGTGGTGGAGGGACAACGTGCACAGACATTGTATTAGTAGAGAAGACCTTTCCTGCAAGATTGCAGACTGCGCATGCGTAGTCGCCCGCATCGACAGAGGTGACAGAGTCTCTCTCGTACGTTCTGTTGGCTTTTGCTGGGATAACAGTTCCGTTGTGAAGCCATGAATAACTTGGCTCGGGGTTTCCGTCTGCGTTACAGAGCAGCCACAGCGCACTGCTGTGGTTGACAGTCATAACGCCTGCCTGACTGTCACCGCTTACTCTGACTCCTCCAATGTAAATAACATTGAGCCGAACATCGACTGACAATGACTGCAATGATTCGTGGATGTCAACATGACAGGCAAGCATTTTATCGTGATCATCAGCGGTAAACGTACGCGT
>NW_014578339.1:70970-72764 GCF_000485595.1 Priapulus caudatus
AACCACGTGTAAGATGGTTCTGGATAGCCGTCAGCATGGCAGCGTAGAATCAGCTTCTCTGCCTCGATAATAATGACGTCACCATCATTGGAGTTGTTGCTGCTGCTGATGGTCACGGTGTCTGCTATGTACACAATCTTGGTTAACACTTCTACGGGTAAACGTTGGTGAATGAAGATCTGACAACGAAGTTTTTTGTCAATGTATTCCGTTGAAAACCTGTGACTCAGGATACTTTTTGTTGTAAATGTCTTGTTTCTTGAACCCGCTTCCTCTGTTTGACTGGAGTCGGCAGTGATATCTTCAACATTCAGCCACCAGGTGATGCTAGCTGCTGGATTACTGCTGTTGGATACACACGAGAACTGTAGCGTTCCATCCGGTGATGAAGAGCTGTCTATAAGAGACATGGCAACCGACTGTGGTGGCACAAGTACAGTTAGATGTCCCTTGTCAGATGAAGGGCCGCTCCCCGGCGCGCCCGGGTGATCCTGCCATGCACAATATAACTCTGCGTCATCTTTGTCAACTGTCAAGTTAGATATTAGCAAGCCAAAGTTTCCTGTGTCGTACCTGTTGTCGTCAATGTAGAAATATCTGTCTTCATTTGTAGGACTTACGTAGGAACCGTCTCGATACCAATAAACGATAATGGGTAACTCTTCCCCGGAATTAAAACCAAGGTCAATCGTGCAGTGCACCGTAACACTGGTACCTTCAACTGCCTCCGTGTCATATGGTTGCTGCAGGAACTGTGTCCTCACCTCCAATAAGGTTGAGCACAATACACACACCGCAACCAGATCCAGCTTCACTGCTGCCATTGTTAATCCTGGCCGCGTGAAATAACTGACGCCCACGCGTTTATTCGTTCACGAGCTGCTGTGTCAGAGCTTATATGCTAAAATCCATATCAACTAACCGAAAATCGGTTGACTAACTAATTTCGGTTCGATGGTTGGCAAAGAGTGATTCGTATGACAAGGCGACACGAAGACAAGACGAAGATTCCAGGTTCAATCAGCATTGATCTGAAGCTACCTTGAATCGTTCAAACTGCTTTATCTACCTGGTCCATGAGGAATCGTCCAGGAAATCTAGCATTTAAAAAAAAGCAACAGAAATTATTTCACTGCAGTGTGTTTTAGAGAAGTCTCCAGAACAACATACTAAAAGTCCTAAGAAATCCTCCCACGACAAATTTGCATAATTAATTATTTATTAATTATTATTGGCATGGGCAATGCATTTAGCTATATTAGAATGCAAATGGGTCACTCCCTGACATGCAAAAATGCAATATGGGCGCCATAATTAGCATAAATCAAAAATGGCCGCCCATTTCCATTATTTTGCAATAATTATTTCTGTTGTCCAAGGATATATTTGAGTAAATGAAAGTACTATTATGATGATTGTTGGCATGGAGAATGCAATTACCTATATTAGAATAAAAATTGATCACTCCCTAACATGCGAAAATGCAATATGGCCACCCTTCATTTGCATAAATCCAGTATGACCGCTATTTAATTACATGTATAAATGTTCATCTTGCATGAGGATTTCTTATTCGGATTGCCATATTGTTGATTTGTTAGACTACAATAACAAATACTATGTACATATTTATCTCATTATTATCAATTGTCATATAGTAAGAAATTAGAATTAGAGTTAGTATTAGGATCTTTGTATTAGGAGACTTTAAAATGCAAAATTTCCAGTATTGAATTACGAAAAAATTCAGAAAGGAGTTGTGATGACGGCTTGGTAATGAGGCTAAAGGGGTCG
>NW_014578339.1:73340-74812 GCF_000485595.1 Priapulus caudatus
TGATGGAGTAGGGGAGGAGGAAGAGCGGAGAAGATGATGGAGATCGAATGAAGACGGTCATTTACGAGTTACGCGTAGTAAATCGTAGGTATTCTAAGGCGAAGACGAATTTCCCTTGTTTATTGAAGTCACACTCCTTCCCTATTATCTACTTCTGATATATATCCATAAAAATATATTGGGCAGACACGCAGAAGCGCAATCTTTACATTGTAAATGTAGATGTTTTTGCAGTGAAAAGTGTTATTGCTGCATATTAAATATACATCGCGCAAATACACAGAATGCACAGTGGCAAATAGTATACTTGGGAAACATATTAAACTTTATTGCAGCAGTTACAGGACTAACTATAGTTCCTTATCTCACCAATGCATCCCCCTGCTAAAATGGGTCCTTGAGTGCATTCTGATAATGTTATCAGTGATAGTATCACCGACGTCAACACCAGAGTTTCCGGGAGTATGCCCCGTGCATATGACTAAGAGTGTAACAGAGCGCGCGAGATTTAAATCCCCGCGCTATTTAAATAGTGTAGTAGTTTTAAATAGATGGACAGCACTGCGCATGATCAGCGAGACGCAGCATCATGACTGGCTCGTACAGAGCATGTCCGTGACGTTGGAGAGCGGAGCAGCAATGTCGGTGACGTGTTCTGACTAGCCGCGACGTCAGGGCGCCAGAGCGCATGCGCGGGAGAGCACCGGTCAGTCATGACGACGCAGCAGGGCAGGCGACCAATAAACCTTTAGAAGTCTTCTCCCCGCTGGGCGAGTTTCCCAAGAAGCATGTCGGCCCACACCTCACGTCAGCGCCTCACTCTAACTTTAGCGTACGGCCTACTCCTGTCTCATAAATCCCCGTTGCCCGTGTACTTCAAATTAGAACGCCAAAACGATTAGGCGCTCTCATTGTCACAAAAAATAAATGACCACCAGTCAAGTGTAGTTACGCCCAGTTACGCATGTTTCAAGCCCCTCATGTAAAAGTCCTCCCTTAGAAAAAAACACACGGTTCCTTCTTTCTACTTCTTACGTGTCGTGCGGCTAATACTTATACTCGCCGTTGTAGCCACATAGTTATCTACAGCAAGTATTATCTTTACGTGATTTCTTCTTGCTACTTGTACGACTAGCACGTGATTTGTGCGCAAGTGCATAAATAACATAAGTAGTGTTTCATTCTTCTATCTCATGTCTAATTTACTCGCGCCGCACCGGACACATCGGCTGACGATTTCCTTCAAACAGGCAACGTTTACGCCAGCGCGATAGCGAACAGATTAAGACAGATTACAACGCAAGCACAATAACACCGCAAGTAGAGATGAATTCAACACCTATACGATCACGACGTGCCTACACACGGCCAAATCCTATTTGACAACCCCATGTTTAAAAACCACTTTTTTTCCCATATACGCTATATACTGTGTGGAGTGTTACTGCGCGACTGTGTATATATATATATAT
>NW_014578339.1:75743-85647 GCF_000485595.1 Priapulus caudatus
CCACCACGTAAACTGATTACACTTTACTAAGTGAGTTTTGAACGATTTTTATTTTTATTTTATTTTTTTATTGTGCTTTTATTTATTTCAGAGGTAAAATTGTAGTGGCAGCCCTCGGGCCACCATAAATATGTGTGTCCAGGCTTTATTATTTGGATGACAGAGCCGCGCGTGAGAATGTGACCAGACTGTCATGTTAACGGCAAGAGATTATATCATCTCGTAACACTCTTATGGAGAGAACAAATTAGAATGAAAGATAGATAGATCGTGAATGTTGAGTCAGAGGTAGATAACAGTAATATCATTTCAACACACCGAGCAAGGATATATAGTTACGTCGGAATAATGAACGTCTATAGGTAACCATTGTTGATACTGTCAAGTGTTCGTGTCCTTACTTAAATAAAAGTAGAATCTGGTCAAAATAACATGCAATTTAGCATATTCTATGCATTAATGAACACTGGTCTACTGCTCTTCAGGCAAACTTGTGGATGACTATGCACCATAAAATTATTAACGTGATTCGTAGATATGTAAGTATATCAGAGCGCGCGAGATTTAAATCCCCGCGCTATTTAAATAGTGTAGTAGTTTTAAATAGATGGACAGCACCTGGCGCACGATCAGGCGAGAACAGACAGCATTCATGACATGAGCTCGATCAACAGAGTCATGTCCGTAGACGTTTATGGAGAGACGGAGCAGCAATTTGTCTGGTGAGCGTGTTCTGACTAAGCCGCGACGTCAGGGGCCAGAGCGCCATGCGCGGGAGAGCACGGCGGTCAGTCATGACGACGCAACAGAGGGGCAGGCGACGCAATAAACCTTTAAGAAGTCTTTCCCCGCTGGCGAGTTTCCCAAGAAGCATGTCGCCAACCTCACGTCAGCGCCGTGCACTGCTACACTTTAGCGTGTAGCGTGCCTAATGCCTGTCTCTAAATCTCCCGTTGCGACGTGGGTACTTCAAATTTAAGAACGCCAAAACGATTAAAGGCCTCTCAATTCGTACACAAAAAATAAATGACGGCACCAAGTCAAGTGTAGTCTCACGACCAGTTAGCGCGCTGTTTAAAGCCCTCATGTAAAGGATAGTCGCTCACTTAGAAAACACACACGGTTGCCCTTCTTTCTACTTTCTTCAGCGCGTGTCGTGTGGCGCATGAATAATTATATCTCGCCGTTGTAGCCACATCAGTTATCTACAGCAAGTAGTATTTTTTACCGTGGATGTTCTTCACTAGGCTGATCTTGTACAGTCACCTAGCACGTGATTTGTGGGCGCAGTAAAATAAGATCATAAGTAGTGTTTCAATTCTTCTATCTCGTGTCTGAAATTTACTCGCGCCGCACCGGACACATCGGCTGACGATTTCCTTCAAACAGGCAACGTTTACGCCAGCGCGATAGCGAACAGATTAAGACACAACGCAAGCACAATAACACCGCAAGTAAAGATTAATTCAACACCTATACGATCACGACGTGCCTACACACAGTCGGCCATCTCCCGACGTATCTCACGAACCGTCTAGAACACCTGTACATAAGTATATCAGTATAATCTCAACGTAATATTGTTGAACTTAATTTATTTAAAAAATGTTGGATAAACAGCTATGGTGAGTAGTATATAATTATGTGTTCTGTATTTTAAAAGTGTAACTGCATGCCCTCGATAGATATAATGTTATTATTTCGTTCACTTTCTAGGTATATCAGAGAGTTTCGCGCCATGTTCCAAGTAAATTTGATATGTCAAGGGAGTTTTGGATAGAGATGCTTTACGTTAACCTATGGAACTACGGTTACGTTTCAAAAATTCAAAGTCCAAGTTTATTAACACTCGCGAAATGGCGCCTCCGGCGGCGCATTTCGCTGCGTTAACGGGCTGAATGAGACTATACGAAGTGATTTACACTCTAAATCTCTGCCCACGATTCATGTAAATCTTTAGTAAAATATTGGACTTGCAATGACAGTTAAGAACCAATAAATACAGGACGCGATCCTGGTCTCATGTAACGCATAATAAAGTTGTCTGTCCCGGTATTTTCATTTCCTATATAAACCCATCCAGAGTTAGTGAACACACTCTTTCTAATCCCTTGTTTTTTCTCTATCGCAAATTAAGGCTAATATAATGTACGGAACCCGCTTAATACGATTTATTTTCTTTGGGCCCGTCAGTTTCGTACTAACGGGGTGCGAGAACTGATAAGTTAAGAATGAGTACGTGAATTGAACTGAGGTTTAGGCTTGGCAGTAATCTGTAATCTATTTGTGAGGCAATTGTACACGCTACTAATGTTTCTTAATTATACATATAGAAATTATTATAATCCGCTTGTACACAGCCTTTAATTCCATAATATTTCTTTGTTAATTCGGCTATATATGTTTGCAGTGAGGTTAATACACGAAACGCACGCTTTAATACAATTGATTTTCTTTGGTCCGTCAGTTTTTCTACTACGGGTTTTGACTGTAGTAATAATTCTTGGAACATGGAGACAAAATCCACGCTTCGCAGTAATGGTTATATTCCTCCGCTCGCAAGGATAAGTGGTAGCGGCAACGTATCCTTGTTTTCGCGCCGTTTGTGTGTTTAATTGTGTTGTGTCGTCGTGGTGCGTGTGTGTGTTTATATATATATGTGTGTGTGTGTGTGTGTGTGTGTGTGTGTGGTGATGTGTGGTTTGTCGTGGGCTCTTGTGTTGTTTGTGTGTGGTGTGTGTGTGTGTGTTGTGTGTGTGCGTGTCGTGTTTGGGTGTTTAGTATGAATTGCGTGTTCAGTGGCAACGCGCGAACTTAGTCTCGTGACTCATTGATTATCTAGTTACGACGCAATTGTATTTGTTTTTGTATTTGATTCCTATTCGCAATGTCTCCTGAGCGTGATGAAGAGATTGTAATCTGCGAAGCTCGTCAATTAAACTTTAAACACCTTATTCTAATACTTTGACTTTTGTTTTTATCTAGCAGCGGGTGTTGTGATGTGACTTTAATTATACTTATTTGTTACGCTTACAGTCTAGGTGTCGTACTGAGACGTATTTTTTAACTTTTTGATGTCTGCGGGCATTGGACCATTGCTCAATATAGAGTGCACATGAATCATGCACTAGGAAGGACATGTTATGTATTGTCGTGTGTGCAGCGGTATTTTTATTTTCACATGGTACCACTCGTGGTAGAATGATTGGCGTATTACGATACAAAAGCAACTATATTAACGTGCGATTCAATGGGACAGCGGTGGTTTACGTCAAACTCACGAATTTGTAATGATGGTCTAAAAACTGGGGAGGTTCATGTCTTTGTAATCCTTTCCTGTGGCAATGCTTGGTGCTTAAGAATATCACTAGTGTGGAGCCTCTACAGTCGACCGTTCCACACGAGGCACCAGTTATGCTAATCGCTAAATGAAACCAGAGTCACACAAGTTCGCACTTGGAGTGACGCGACGCCTATAACTTTAACATACTCATGATTCTTGCTGCTCTACCTTCGATTTCGTGGTCTGTAGTATCCTTAGTGTATGTCCCTGTGGTGTCCCACAATTGCTTCAACGTGGACTGTTCTCTAAGCCACGAGAGTTCCCTTCAAAACCAGTAAAACACACTGCATCTCACGCTAAATGTCTTTCAAAAAATTTATACTTTTAGCTGTTTTCCAGCATACTTCACTGGCGTCTATATATAGTTCAAAACCCTATTTTCAACTTTTAAAATATAAAGCAAATGTCTATAAGCATACAGACACGCTAAACCTGGATAATGGTGAAACTTTGGTAGATCGATCGGAGAAAGCGTATAGGCGTTTTTTAAACGCTTTCGTTTCG
Organism: Priapulus caudatus; assembly: GCF_000485595.1. Classification (NCBI taxonomy): domain Eukaryota; kingdom Metazoa; phylum Priapulida; class Priapulimorpha; order Priapulimorphida; family Priapulidae; genus Priapulus; species Priapulus caudatus. Next base: position 79,591 of record NW_014578339.1, read on the forward strand.
AACAAAACTCATCCATATCACCTTGTTTATCAAGACATACACATTCGATTTCCCAACGGAAAACTATGTAAAGCAGAATGGGGGCCTGAATGCTCTCTTTCTCTCCTAATATGTCCATCCATTCGCTCCACATGGCCAGGGTGAGTTGGCTATTCTCCTATTTATATCATGGCTTTGAGTATGAAATATAACACTACAAAGCAAAAATCTGCTGCACTACACATCTACCTTCTCTCGTGGAAACCTCTTATATCATTCTTCTCTCTCCTCTCTTGACTACTTCCATATCAATTACACTCTTCCTCTTCTTCCGTAGTATTTACCTTCTCTACGCTACTGGCACATATATCTCTCCTCCTCTTATCGCGCTCCGATCATCTCTCTCTCATCTTGCTCATCACTCATCATATATAATTACATATAATATGCAAGGAGTGTATAATATCGATTATATCTATATGTATAGAGGCATATCTATATTAATACTACAGCTTCCTGGTAATGTGATGTGTGGTGATTTAATGGCGTAAGATATTAATTTAGATTATCGCTTCTTTATGCAGATTCGTGTCCTCATTCACTTAGAATATTTTATATATTATTTATATATTTTAATATAATATATTATATTCTGTATATATTTATATACATATAATATATAGTAATATACTATATATATATATATATATATATATACTATTATATCTTATATTAAGAGAGATATGCTATTACCGGATACACCATCCGGATTACTAATGGCAAGCATTTAGTCGGAATAGCCTGCATCGCAATGACATCATGGCTAGTGGCAGGCCCACGGCCATCGCGTAAACTGAATTCACTTTAGCTAGTGAGTTTGAAAAGCGATTTTTATTTTTAATTTTTTCTTTTTTTATTTGCTTTTATCTATTTCATAGGTAAAATTGTAGTGCAGCCCGGGCCACCAATAATATGTGTGTGCCATGGCGGCTTTATTATTTCAGATGAAGCGCGCGGCGTGAGAATGTGACCCAGACTGTCGTGTTAATGGCAAGAGATTATATCATCTCGTAACATTTTTATGGAGAGAAAAAATTAGAATGAAAGATAGATAGATCGTGAATGTTGAGTTAGAGGTAGATAACAGTAATATCATTTCAACACACCGAGCAAGGATATATAGTTTTACGCTCAGAATACATGAAGCGTCTATAGGCTAACACACTCTGTTTGATATCTGTCAAGGTATGTACTGATGTCAGCTTAGCTTAAATAAAAGTAGTAATCTCTGGTCGAGAAATTGAAATGCAATTCTAAGCGATAATGCTATTGCATTAATGACCCTGGTCTACTGCTCTTGACGTGCATCTGTGTGGATGACTATGCACCTAGATAAGAAAATATTATTAAATCGTGGATTCGTAAGATATGTAGTGTACACAGAGGCGCAGGCGAAGAGTTTTTTTATATCCCCAGCGCTATTTAAAATCGCTGTATACGCTTTTTAAATAGATGGACAGCACTCAGCCGCACGGTAGTCAAGCGAGACGCAAGCATCATGACTGGCTCGTACAGGAGCATGTCCCGTGACGTTGGAGAGCGGGAGGCAGCAATGTCGTGACGTGTTTTGCCTAGCGCGACGTCAGGCGCCAAGAGCGCATGCGCGGGAGAGCACCGGTCAGTCATGACGACGAAGCAGGGCAGGCCGACCAATAAACCTTTAGAAGTCTTCTCCCCGCTGGGGCCGAGTTTCCCAGAAAGGCATGTCACGGCCCCACACTCACGTGCTAGCGCTCACTCTAACTTTAGCGTACGGGCTACTCTGTCTCATAAGTACCGGTTGCCTCGTGTCACTTCAAGAGATTAGAACGCCAAAACGATTAGGCGCTCTCATTGCATACAAGCAATACACCTGACTACCAGGATCCAGTGTAGTTACGCCCAGTACGCCTGTTCTCAGCCCCCTCATGTAAAAAGTCCTCCTTAGAAAAAAGACACACGTAGATCCTTCTTTCTACTTCCTTTGCGTGTCGTGCGGCCTAATACCTTATACTCGCCGTTGTAGCCCCGCCACATAGGCTTTTATCTACAGCAAGTATCATATCTTTACGTGATTTCTTTCTAGCTACTTGATAGCGACTAGCACGTGATTTGTGACGGGAAATTGTAAATAAAGATATATAAGTCAGTGTTATCATTCTTCCTATATAATTATAGTGAATGCTCACATTTACATCGCGCCGCACCGGTCACCACATCGGCACTGACGATTTTCCTTCCAAACAGGCAACGATATTACGCCAGCGCGATAGCCGAACAGATTACAGAGCACAATGCAGAGCGCAATAACACCGGCAAGTAAAAGATTAATTCAACACCTAGTACGATCAGCGACGCTGCCATCACAGACAGTCGGCCATCTCCGACGTATCTGCACGAACCGGTCCTAGAACACCTGTAACTATAAGTATATCAGTATAATCTGCAACGGTAATATTGTTTGGAACTTAATTTATGGTAAAAAATGTTTAATTAAACAGCTATGGTGAAGTAGTATAATAAATTATGTGTTCTGTATTTTAAAAGTGGTAACTGCAGCACAGAAAATGGTTTCATTTCGCGAATCAGTACCTAAGGTCAAATATCAGCGATGTTCGATCGGAGCCATGATTGCTGTGGCATTAAATTATTTGATATGTCATTAGGGAGTTTGGAGTAGAGACTGCTTTAGCGTTAACTTCCTATGAACTACCGGTTACGTTTTCAAAAATCGAAAGTCCAACTTTATTAACATACTATTGCTGATAAACTATAAAAGTAGACGAAAAATATGAAACTGGGACTCAACTGTTTGTAACATGTCACGCATGACATCATTTTGCCAGTTGCGGTTTGACCATTAGGGTATAGGTTATTAGATTCTATATTAGTAGCATGACCAATACTTTGACAGGGAACAAGCTCTCGAGAGAAAAGGACTCTTATTATAGAAATAAGAATTTAAATTTCAACAAAATTACTTGTTGTGTCTGTGTTAGCTTGATGCTGACATGACGCCTAAACAGAGGATCTTCTGAGATTGAATGATACAAGTCGCAATTCCATCTGCATTTACCTAAGACTCGACGATGATCCTAAAAGTGTGCACTTCAATGGCAATGTTGCTATATTGTCTTCTATGCTTTTGGTAGTCCGCCTATTCGTTTTCTAAAAGTGAGTTACGTCACCGGTAAATAATAAAAGTAAAAAGATATTATCACTTTTTGCAAGCACATTGTATGTATATGTTTCTCTGTTGTTACGTTCTTATCGCAGAGTTACCATTGCTGCATTAATAGGACTATTTCCTAGATTTTACCTGTATCATTATTTGTTCGATGATAAACATTCCACTCTCGTGGACTCATTTTAGAATCTAAACTACAATCTGCATTGCAAATTAATGTCAGGATCAAATAATATCCCAATCGTCGAGGTTTTTATATTGATAATTTATATTAAGCATATATAGTTAGAAACAATGCTCTCTATTACACGTAAGAATATCATTATGAGTATAATTCAGTTGCCGTTAGTACTACTTTTCAATGTAAACACACAATGAGCAACAAAATTAGAAATACTCAACACGTTCAATAAGAAAAAATTATGATACGTGAGTCAATTTTTAACAGTTTCTGCAAGACATTTATACGAGTATCACACGTGGCTTAATAAGCTTGCTAACGGGCAGCTAAAAAAAATACGGATATGCTGATGTCTACGACTTTATATAATTTGGATGACAGAGCCGTCCCCGTGAGATTGTGACCAGACTGTCAGCTAAGGGCGTGATAAGGTTGATAGATCGTTGAAAAATTGGTCAGCTCGTCGACTTTTTAATTAAAGGTTGATAGTTGTAAGGCAGGTAAAGGTGTTTCATACACAGTAACTCTCATGCAATCTAAGTAACAGGGGTAAAGTAAATCTAACCCTGGAGCCATCTCGACGCATTTAAGATGTGTGTTAGAAGAATAAAAATATGTAGTACTATAATATTATATTTACTTATGAGGTTAAAGTTATGATATACTATAAATATATACAATTTTTCGTTTTATATCTATTATTGAGCGTATCACATCTATTCCCGACGTAATCCTATAACTCATCCTTGCGCTTCGTGGTGTTGAAATGATATTACTGTTATCTGCCTCTAACTCAACATTCACGATCTATCTATCTTTCATTCTAATTTTTTTTTCTCTATAAGGTGATAACGAGATGATATAACTCTTGCGCGTTGAACATGACAGTCTGGTCACATTCTCACGGCGCGCTCTGTCATCCAAATATTAAAGCCTGGACACACATATCCGTTAGTTTTTTGTGTGCCCGTTTAGCAAGCTTATCAGCCACGGTTATGACTCGCTAAATGTCAAACTTTAAATAATGGTAACTACAAACGCATAAACAATAGCAACACTGCATTTAATGAAATTTTAGACTCAACGGATGCAACATACGGCACATGAAATGTTCTCGACGGACATAGATGCCGTCACAGGCTTGATCTTGTCGCCTATGGACTCCGCACGCTCGCCACCATCGTGTTTATTGCGACCTGCGTCTCCTACGTGAGCAGTAGAGAGGCAGGACCGAGAGCAGGTGAGTACTACATCCATTGTTCTTGTATATGCTATGTAGTCTGTCCGTGTGTGTGTGTGTGTGTGCGTGTGTGTGTGTGTGCTGTGATGCGTGTGTGGTGGTGTGTGTAGCGTGATGTAGCGTGTGTGTAGCGTGGTGGCGTGCTGTGTGTGTGGTGTGTGTGCGGTGTGTGCGTGCGTGTCTGCGTGCCGTGCGGCGTGCGTAGCGCACATCTTCGCGTCTGTGTGCGCGTCTTTGTGTTTTGTGTTAACGCGTCTTTTGAATGTGGGGAAGTGCCGGGATTGCTCGTGTCGAGCGCGCGTGTGTGCGTTTGCCGTGTGTGCATACATGCGACTCGAGCCGCCAGTGTAGCTTCGTACCGAACATTAGCGACCCATAATAGGCTTTTCCGTGCAGAGAATGACGTTTCGAGTAGTAACGCCCCTTCAGAATTCTGGATGGCATGCGCTTATTTCCGAGGGAAGGGCTTGCGCCGTAAGCGATGCCGGAAGCGGATACGAGGCCTCACGCAGGGCGATGTGTGCCGAAAATCTAGCATATGCCCCCCATGTGGCAGCGATAACAGAAGCAGAGATGGAGGAGCTGGTAAATCCCTTGCTGCGGTAAGACTTGAAGGAATATGGGCATTTTTTTGTTTCATAATTTAGAATTTTTGTTTATGTTGATTTTATCAGCATATTAACATTCGATTTTATCACATATAACATTCGATCTTATCAGCATATACACATTCGATTATCACATATAAATTCGATTTTATCACATATAACATTCTGATTTATTTGGCATATAAAATTTGGTATTATTCGCATATAATACTTGTTGACTGAGTATAATAATATGTTATATGCTCAATAATTAAGTTCCCATGTTTTAAATGTTCACATTTGATTGTGATTCTATAATAAAATCAGAAAAGAGATGTTGGCCGAGGGCTGCCACTACCATGATTCATTGCGATGCAGGCTATTCCACAATGCTTGCCATTAGTAATACCGGTGGTGTATCCGTGTACATGATATCTCTTAATATATATATATATATATATATATATATATATATATGTATATAATATATACAGAATATAATATATTATATTAAAAATATAAATAATAATATAAAATATTCTAGTGAATGATGACACGAATCTGCATAAAGAGCGATATCTAAATATATCTTACGCCCATTAAATCACCACACATCACATTACCAGGAGTGTATATAATATAGATATGCTCTATACATATAGATATAATCGATATTATACACTCCTGATATTATATGTATATATATATGAGAGAGAGAGAGTCTCTCTCTCTCTCTAGAGAGAGAGAGAGAGAGAGAGAGAGAGAGAGAGAGAGAGAGAGAGAGAGAGAGAGAGAGAGAGAGAGAGAGAGAGAGAGAGAGAGAGAGAGAGAGAGAGAGAGAGAG
>NW_014578340.1:0-6735 GCF_000485595.1 Priapulus caudatus
GCGCACCAGCACGGGCAACACACAGGACACCCCCACTCTCTCTCTCTCTGCTCTCTCTTTTACTTTCTCATCTCTTCTCTTCTCTCTTCGTGCGTCTCTCTTCTCTCCTGCTCTCTTCTCATCTGCCTCGGCTCAGTCTCATCTGCATCTCTCATCGTCTCGTGCTCTCGTCTGCTGCGCTCTCTCGCCTGCTCTCTAACTCGTGTGAAGGCGCTCTATGTTCCCAGCTAGCGTAGCGGCAACAACGGCTGTGACAGGCTTAACGAGGCCGCTGTGGCAGACAGCGAAGGGCTGTATAGGTCTAAGAGCCTAGCAAAACCCTGTGACAGGCTAACAACCCTGTTGACAGCTGTAACAGAAGGGCTGTATAGTTCTAGAGCTAGCAACAACCCTGCATGGGCAGCCATGCTGCCTTACAGCTCTAAAATAATCTATGCTACTAAAAATACTATGTAAATAAAATGCTACTACGTACAGCATTCGACACACATGCGCGCACTAAGCTGAGAGGGGGTCGTTGTCGTATAGGTTGCTAGTGCATATATTGTTACGCCGAGGTAGTTATATGTAATACACAAAGTGTATGCAGACTGTACTACAGCAAGTGTACCCTAAGCCGCTACGGGCGCGTAACCGCTACACATACCTCATATAAAAATCTACATAATAGTTATACTAAAGCAACGGCAAACTCCTCGCGGGTAGGCATATATGTAGTACGCGCGATCGACAACGACGCTTGCGTGCGCTGAGCAGCTGAAGGGCCGCTACATGAGGACATACGCAGTGGGCTGGCGCGGTGAGGCGGTGCAACCCGGCGTAGGCACTGCTCTCTATGTACCTCCATCAGTCGCATGCCTCCTCACTGACAGCATCCAACCCGATCTTGCCCCGCATCCCACCATCTCAGCTGCTGCGACAGGCGAACATCAGGCTTGCATCCCTCCATCTCAGCATCTGACGCAAGCATTCATGCATCCCTCCATCTCAGAATATCACCCTTACATCTGCATCCCTCTATCTCAGCATCCAACTCGATCTTGCCCCGCATCCCTCCATCTCAGAATATCACCCTTACATCCCCGCATCCCTCCATCTCAGCTGCTGACGGCGCTTAGATAGACATCCTCGCATCCTCCAACCCAGCATCCCGAACGAAGCATCGCTTTGCATGCCTTGCGGCATCTCCCGGCCTCTATCCGCCCCGCATGCCTACGGGAATATCAATCATCGAATATCCCAATCATTCCTTCTCATCTCGCCACCCAGCTACTGCACCCCTCCATCGGTAACGGTGCTCTCTGCTGCTCTCCAGCCTATGTTCTCCATCTGCATCAAGACTACATAATAGAGATGTATGTACTCTATTATCATTGTACTCTTGATCTTATATTTGCATGTATCCTTGTTGGTATTTATCGTTATGCTTATTATGTAATGTAGCTCTATTGATGTCCTCTTGATCTTATCTTTGCTATGTATGCGTTGTTGTAATTATGCCTTATCTTATTATGTATTGTAGCTCTATTATGTTATCTTGATCTTATCTTTGCATGTTTTATGCTTTGTTGTATTTCTATGCTTTGTCATGTATGTACTCTATTATGTACTCTTGATCTTATATTTGCATGTATCTTGTTGTATTATCTTATCTTATTATGTATGTACTCTATTATGTACTCTTGATCTTATATTTGCATGTATCTTGTTGTATTATCTTATCTTATTATGTATGTACTCTCTATTATGTAGCTCTTGATCTTATATTGTGCATGTTCTTTGTTGTATTGATCTTATCGTATTATGTATGTACTGCCTATAATGTACTCTTATGCTTATATTTGCAATGTATCTTGTTTTGTATTATGCTTATCTTATTATGTATGTACTCTATTATGTACTCTTATCTTCTCTATTATGTACTCTTGATCTGCATGCTACACATCCCTCCGTCACTGGATTCACTCGTGGGAGGCAGTCTTACCGGGGTTCCGCCCAGTTTCCGCGTGAGCAGCATGCCGCATCGGTTAGCCGTGATAATCCCGCAGGCATGCCGACATGCATCACGCTCAGCGCCGTGCAGCGCAGGCCGCGACGCAGCCACGCAGCGGCGGAGCACACGCCGAGGCGCGCGCACACACACGTACGCCACGAACGCAGGCCGCGAGCAAGCGCAGGGCGAGGGCAGGCACGCAACGGCAGCACACACACACGACAGCAGCAGCAACACACGCAGCGACGCACAACGCACGACGCACAGCGCGCCAGCACACGCACACGCACACGCACACGGCACACGGTGCCTTGCTCGCACACAGCACACCAGCACAACGCACACGCACAGCGGCAGCGACACACACACAGGTCACACACACACACACAACGCCAACACCAGCACACCGCAGCATCGCACGACGCACGGGCATGTTGCGTACATGTGCCACTAGAGGCTGCGCTGCCGCCTAATACATCATTGTACCATGATCTGCACACGCGAGCGCATTACAGCCAGCTAAAAAGTAGCTAGCACACGTGTGCAGCTTGGGCCTGCATCCTCCCTGCTGCCACCAGATGCGCTGCCCTCCTCCGTCTTGCAAACGACAGGATTGTTTCGCGAGAGCGAGTCTCGCGTCGATGGGTGTAAGAACGAGCATGAACGAGTGCTATGTAGTAGATAGTGTAGTCGCTATGTGTAGAGAACGGAGTGATATGTAGTAGATATGTTGTAGAGAACGAGTGATGATGTAGTAGAATAGTGTAGTGAGATATGTGTAGAAAACAAGTGATATGTAGTAGTAATTATGTAGTATATGGTGTCAGGACTAAATACCGCCGCCGCGGACATCAGCCGCCGCGGCGGACAAATTAACCGGCGCGCCGGACAATTACACCCATGCGCATTTACCCCCATGGGCATGTCACGCCCCCGGCCAATCAGGCCGGACATTTTACCCCCCCGGAGCATTTTTAGCGCGGCCCGGACGATTTACCGCCCCAGACAATCAGGTCCTGGACATTTACGACTCCGCCGGACATTTACCTTGCCCCCGACAATTACGCGGACCCCGACATTTAGCGCCCTCGACGATTACCCCCCGGACATTTACCCGCATGAAATTCCCCGGCTGGACAATTACCGCCCGGACATTTACCGCCCCGGAGCATCACTGCGCCCGGACAATTACGGCTCGAGCCGGACATTTACGACGGCCCGGACTATGTTTACGCCCGGACAATCACCGCCCGGACATTTGCGCCCGGACAATTACCCGGCGGACCATTTAACCGGCCGGACAATTTACCGCCCGCGGACATTTACCCCCCCGGACATTTTAGCCTGCACGGACAATTACCCCCGACAAATTACCTGCCGGACAATTACCCCCCGGACAATTACGGCCGCGGCCGGACATTTAGCGCCGCGCTCGGACATGCACCCCCAGGACTTTAAGCCCGCCGGACAATTACCCCCGGACATGATTAACCGCCCGACAATTAGCCGCCCGGCGGAGCATTTACTCACCTTGGTGTTTATTATTCATTGTTTGAACAGTGATGACATGGCAGGAGGTGCGACGGAGGAGGGAAGAGAGGTGTGTGGAGGAGGAGAGGGGGGAAGGTGAAGAGAAGGTGGTGGAGGAGGAGGACGAGGAGGAGAGGAGGTGGAGGAGGAGGAGGAGAGGAGGTGGAAGGAGGAGGAGAAGCGAGAAGGAGAATGTGGGAGAACGTGTGGAGAGGAGGAGGCGGGAGTAAGGTGGAGAAGGAAGACGAGGGAGAAGGTGGAGAAAGAAGAGGAGAGGAGAAGAGGAGGAGGAGGAGGAGGAGAGGAGGGAGTGGAGGATGAGAGGAGGTGGAGGAGGAGGGGGAGAGTGGGGAGAACGTGGCGGTAGGAGGGAGGGGGAGAAGGTGGAGAGGAGGAGGGGAGAAGGTAGGAGGCCGCAGGGGGGAGGAGGAGGGGAGTAAGGTGGTGGAGGAGGGTAGGAGCAGGAGTGGATGAGGTAGAGGAGGTAGAGGGCGCCCTGCTCTACTTGCCTCCTCCCCACTGCGCTGCTCCTCTTCGCTCTGCCTCTCGCTCCTCCATCGCTGCATCTCGCTCCTCCTCCTCCTCCTCCACCTCTCCCCCTCGTCTGCCGGCCTTCTTCTCCGCGCACCTTCTCCCACGTTCTCAGCGCCTGCCTCTCACCTCGCATCTCCATCTCTCCTCGCTCCAGCTCTCCTGCTCGCTCTCCTCGGCAACCTGCCTCTCCTCCTCCTCCTCCTCCTCGCTGCCTCCTAGCCTCCTCCTCCACGCGACACCGGTCATCCCTCGTGCTGCCACCACGCTGGCGCTGCCTCTATCTCTCCCTTCTCTACCTCGCTGCTCCACTGGAGCCTTCCTTGCTGCTTCTTCTGCCTCCTCTCCTCCACCAACTCCCGCGGCCGGACTTCTTCCCCTCGCTGCCTCTAGCTTCTGCCTTCGTCGTCTACTGCCGTTGCGCTGCATACTCCTGCCTCCTCCCAGCCTTCTCCCCCTCTTCGCTCCTGTACATTCTGCCCCAACGTCTCTCGCGGTCCCCTCCTCCTGCCTTCTGCCCCTGCCTGCTCGCTCACTCAACACCTCGCCTGCTCGCTCCTCGAGCTGCCTCCTGCCTCCTCGCACCTTCTCCGCCCTCCTCATCCCGCCCCCACGCACGTCTCGCGCTACGTTCTCCGCACTTCCTCGGCTCCTCCACCTCCTGCGTCATCCTCCGCTGCCACTACCTCTCTCATCTCTGCCTGCCTGCCACCACCTCCCCACGCGGTTCTCCCGCTCCTTCTCCACACCTTTGCTTTCCCTCCTCTCGGCCTCACTGCCTGTATCATGTTCAATCAATGTATAATAAACACCGAAGTGCAGTAAGATGTCGCGGGGGTAATTGTTCCGGGTACTTTGTCGGGGGGTAATTGTCGCGGGGGGTAAATCGTCGGGGGTAATTGTCCGGGGGTAAATGTCCGGGGGGTGAGATTGTGCCGAGGGGTAATTGTCGGGTTATTGTCCCGGGGGGTAACTTGTCCGGGGGTAATGTCCGGGGGATAATTGTCCGGGGGGTAAAATGTCCGGTGGGGTAAATGTCCGGGGGCGTAATTGTCCGCGTGGGTAAATGTCGCGGGGGTAATTTGTCCCGGGGGGTAAATGTCGGCGGCGGACGGCTATTGTCCGGGGTGTATGTCCCTGGCTTCCGGGGTAATTGTTGACCGGCAATGGTTACAGGCGCTTCGGAACAAATTACGCATAATTGTTCGCGGGCGCGCCATGCCATTTAGTCTAACCCAGCGGGTCAATGGTCGCGGGCGGGATAATTGTCCGGGGGTAAATGGCATGGGGGATAAGGTAACGGTAAGATGGCACTGGGGGGTAAATTGTCCCGGGGTGTAATGTGGTCCCCAAGATTTGAGGTAATATCTGTCCGTGGGGTGATTGTCGCGGGCGGGTATTTCCTGTCCGATCATAGAACCGAGATATATGTGCTCAGCGAAAACCCGGGCGACGAGTTTAGATATGTAGTAGATATCGCTGTACGAGAAACCGGCCGGATATGTACGTAGAATATAGTAGTGAGACTATACGTGTACGCATCGAGAACGCCAATGGTGACCTATGTAGATTATACAGGCAAAGGCCCTCAACGGGTGCGTGCGTGCGTGCGTGCGTGCGTGTGTGTTTGCGTGTATGCGTGTGTGCATGCGTGCGTGTGCCTGTATGCCTGTATGCGTGTGTGCGTGTGCGTGTGTGTGCGTGCGTGCGTGTACGTGCGTGCGTGCGCGCGCGTGTGTGTAGCTTGTGTAATGTGTACGTGCTTGTGCGTGTGTGACCGCATTCAGTTATATATCGGACGTATGATTAATGGTGCCCTCGGCTACGAAGGGCCGTAAAACGACTGCGTACATGTACATTTTGCCGACCCGACAATGCCATGAGAGGGCGCAGCAGCCGTGCCATCTCTCTGCAGATGTCCGCCACTGGCAGTTCCAACAAATCAGTAAAAATAAAAATAATGTATAATAAAATAATAAATCTTATATAATAAATCTAATCCCCGGGGATTATGTATGGAGAGTACGCAGCGTAGTGCAGAGTCAGTATTCGCGCCTACGTTAGGCTTTTCTTTTGCAGTGAGGAGTTGTCTACCGCAGATAGGAGAGTTATTAGTGGTGCAATAAGAGTTATTATACATTATTTTTATTTTTACTTATTTGTTGGAACTGCCAGTGATGTCCGCAGTGAGATGAGGTGAATTTCGGGTTTGCGTGTAGGCGGCGTTACCCGATGCCATCGATCGGGCGTGTACGGTATATAGATTGCTCTATCCGATTGCTGGTCCAGTGACGAATGCACAGCAGCGATGTTACTGATGTCCTGGGAATAATTCGGTCTGCGTACCGCACGGTCTATGTGGTGCTGGTGTGAATATAAGAATGATGTGGTTCATGGGGAAGCGCGCTGTGCAGAGGTGCTGGCGGGAATATAAGAATGGTTGTCATCAGGAGTAAATAATGACAAATTGTCATTATTTTGTAATTTTTAATGTAAAATTTGTTTTTAGCCCCTGTTATCATCTAAAGCCTAGCGCAGACCTGCGATTTTTTCATGCAACTTGAGGCTTTTAACCCAGCATTCACGAGGAAGCGTGCGGTGCAGAAGCTAATACAGTAAAACCTCATCTGCTAGCTCTAGAACTATATAGCTATTTGCTCAGCCACTAGTTTTAGAGCTAG
>NW_014578340.1:8199-9437 GCF_000485595.1 Priapulus caudatus
AGAATAGCTTCAGTGTGTTCAGAATAGCTTAGAATGCACCAAATTGCACCATTTTTTCAAAGAGTTTCGCTTTGCTAGGACCTCGAAACACGCAAACACACCCCAAAATTTACCACCTCACAGACCTTTTTGGCCAGGGGAAACACTGGGAGTGTATGTGGGGAGACAGTCACCCTGCCCCATGCCTGGAATGGGAACCGAGGACCGTACAGCCTCTAGAGTCCCACATGCGTATGCCCACTGTACGAACAGGGAGCAACTGCTGTCAAGCCATCAATAAGCCAACTCCCTATTGACGATTCATCAGCTAATAGTTGTTCGTGTTGCTGCGGGAACCTGCGCGGAAAGTTACCGCCTTCGACTGAGTGTCACGTCAGCGCCGTCCTCCGTCCTTACATGATGACAATGTGACCTGCGCCGTCCCTCCTCGCCTTACTGAATGGCCAGTGTGACCGCCGTCCTCCTACCTCGTCCTTAACTTGATGACAAGTGAACCGCCGTCCCTCCTCGATCCTATGATAGACAGTGTACCCGCCGTCCTTCCCGTCCTTAAACTGATGACAGTGTGACCGCCGTCCCTCCTCGTCACTTCACTCGATGACAGTGTGCTGGTCCGTCCCTCCTCGTCCTTACTGTGACAATGTGACCGGGCCGCGCCGCCCCCCGCCCCAGCTACGCTCGTCTTACTGATGACAGTGTAGACCCGCCGTCCCTCCCCCTTACTGAGATGGACAGGTGTGACCCGTCGTCCCTACCTCGTCCCTACTGATTGACATGTGTGGACTAGCCGTCCCTCCTCGTCCTTCGGTGAACAGTATGTAACCGAGTCGCCTGCTCCTCGTCCTTACTGATGACAGTGTGACCGCCGTCCCTCCTCGTCCTTACTGATGACAGTGTGACCGCCGTCCCTCCTCGTCCTTACTGATGACAGTGTGACCGCCGTCCCTCCTCGTCCTTACTGATGACAGTGTGACCGCCCCGGTCCCTCTCCTCGTCCTTACTGCATGACAGCTGCGCACGCCGCTCCCTCCTCGTCCTTACTGAATGCAGCAAGTGTGAAACGCCCGTCCCTCGTGCCTCGTCCTCTACTTGATGACGCCGTGTGCGAACCGTGGTCCCTCTTCTCGTCTTCACTTGAATGACAGTGGTGACCGGTGCCGTCCTCACTCGTCCATTACTGATCGGCAGTTGACCTGCAGTCGTCCTCTCGTCCCTACCTGATGACGAGTGGTTGACCG
>NW_014578340.1:12827-27552 GCF_000485595.1 Priapulus caudatus
CCACCCCCTCACTGCCCACTCTTCACTGCCCACCCCCGTCACGCCGCCCTCTCACTGCCCGCTCCCTCACTGCCCGCTCCCTCACTGCCCCCCCCTCAAGTGCCCGCACCCCCTCACTGCCCACCCCTCACTCTCCCCACTCCTCTCACTGCCCGCCCCTCACTGGCCGCCTCACGTCCCCCCGCCCCTTCACTGCCCGGCCCCCTCCTGATGTCACCATGTCAGGCGTGATCAAGTGATGTCTGTGGCTTCAGGTGATCTACATCGCTTCTGCCTGCCGTCATCAGCGCGACGACCCGTTACAGCCCTCATGCCCGCCTTCAACGCCCCTCAACTGCCCAACCCTCTCCTGCCCACCCCACGGGGGCCCACCCCTCACGGCCCGCCCCCCACTGCCGCCCCTCACGGCCGCTCCTCGCACTGCCACCCTCACGACCTCCTGCCCCTCACGGCCCCCCAGCCCGCATCACGGCCCGCCCCCTCACTGCACCGCCCCTCACCATGTACAGGTATCAGGGTGTTCTGTGGTTTCGAGTCGGATGTACAATCGCTCTGGCCGCCGGTCGATCAGCGCCGCGACGAGCGCCGTACAGCCCCTCACTGCCCGCTCTCACGCCCCTTCACTAGGCCCACCCTCTCACTGCCCCCCCACGGCCACCCTCACGGCCACGTCGCCCCTCACTGCCCGTACTGCCCGCTCTCTCACTGCCCAACCCCTCACGACCTCCTGCCCCTCACGGGCCCAGCCCCCTCACGGCCCCCGCCCTCACTGATCCCGCCCCCTCGCATGTACAGGTGATCAGTTGTCTGTGTTTCAGATGATCTCATCGCTTGCGTGCCAGCCGTCGATCAGCACCGGACGACCCGGACAGCCCCTCCTGCCCGCCCTCTCACGGCCCGCCGCCCCCTCACGGCCCCCGCCCCTCATGCACCGCCCCTCGCTGCCCGCCCCCTCGCATCCCACCCCCTCACTGCCCACCGCCCACTGCCCGCCCCCTCACGCTCCCTTCAGCTGCCCCACTCTCACTGCCCCCCCCACGAGCCGCCCCCTCATGCCCGCTCCCTCAGCTGCCCCACACCTTCACGACCTCCTGCCCCCCCCCCATCACGGCCCCATGCCCCCTCACTGCCCGCCCCCTCACCATGTACAGGTGATCAGTGTGTCTGTGTTTCAGGTGATCTACATCGCTCTGCCGCCGTCGATCAGCCCGGACGACCCGTACAGCCCCGAGGTGCAGGACCTTCTCAAGATGACGAACCTTCGCATCAACTTCACCGAGCTGCACACGCTCGGCGACAACCTCCTCGACCAGCGTGAGGAGATCAAGGAGAAGTACTACTACGCGATCTACGACGTCGTCGTGCGCGGCAGCTGCAGCTGCTACGGCCACGCGAGCCGCTGCCTGCCGCTAGAGGGCCAGACGGCCGTCGACGTGGAGCGCGCCAGCGTGGTACGTTTTCCCAAATCACGACGTTGACCCTAAGTGTGCTGCTAATGCACGTGTCCGCTGAAGCCAGCCGTAACCACAGCAACCGTAACCAGTGTTGTAACAAGTCAAGTCACTGTCTCGGACTCGAGTCGCATTTTCTGGTGACTTGACTTGACTCGAGTCGGGAACCCAAAATGACTTGACTCGACTCAGGTCACCACTGAAAATGACTCGAGTTGAGTCATGACACGATCGTTATGACTTGACTCGAGTCGTGGCCAGAGACTCGAGTCAAAGCACAGGACTCGAGTTGCCGTTTGATGACTCGAGTGCTTATAAGTTATAGCTAGTGCATGCTAGCGCTAGCGAAATTTGGAATCCAGCCGCAAATATTTACCGGTTTACAATATGCCACAGTCGACTTTGTCTGTGACCAAACATTTAACTCTGTGCGGAGCACGGGTATTTGCTAGTAATATTTAATATTATAATAAATTTATTGTAAAGTACATTTGTATTGTATTGTTATCTGTACATGTACATGATTAGATAGACTCTCGACGCTTACGTACATGCGCGTGCCTAACTATATGTGCTTGTATATACATCCCGTTACATGCAACTTGACAGCGATTCTAGAATCGCTGTAAAAATTGCAGTGAAATCGCTACGTCTGCAGAAATGTGCAACTGCAACCCGTAGTGATTCTGGTCGCTTGCAACGAGTTGCAAGAAATCAAACTTGTTTGATTTTGAGCGACTCGTCGCTCTCAAGCGCTCCCAAATTGCTCTAGAATTGCTTCGAAATCGCGCACATGCGGTGACACATCGACCGATCGCTTGCGGCACAGGCACTTGGAGCATTTGACTCTGGTTTATTTACTTATTTACTGGTTTACAATATGCCACAGTCGACTTTGTCTTTCCACTAAGGCAACCCAACTCTCTCTCTCTCCGCAGGCTGCCTCGCGCAGAGCACGTGCGAGGAGAGCAGCTGTTACCCGGCAACCGGAGACCTGCTGATTGGCCGGCAGCATCGGCTGGTGGCGACCTCTACGTGCGGCTTTAATCGGCCGGAGCGCTACTGCATCGTCAGCCATTTGGACGAGAGCAAGAAATGCTTCGTGTGCGACTCGACGCGTCCGTTCGTAGATGGCGTGACAAGCACCGACAAGAGTCACAGGTAAGCTGCCGTCGCTAGGCAATGCGGCAGGCTGAGCAGACGTACTGCGTGACAACACCTGTACATTACCTATGGAATGTGGAATGAACCAAGCTTCGCCTTTTCACGGCGGGCTGATCGGCCCAAGCCCCGTAAACAGCCCCATCTCCGGTGTCCATTGAGCTTTTTTTCAGGCCCCGTCAAATTTTGAGATTCTGAGAATCTAAAACGAAAGTCGAATCGAGAAAGAACATCGGTTGTTATGAATTCATATACCAAATAGTAGGGAATAATTAAGCATAGTAATAATACATATGAATGTAACAAAGCGTTTTATTACGTGATTCACCAGTTTAAAAAAATCAGCGCCGTCTAGAGAAAATCAGTCCAGTCGAGTAAATGACTGGGCCTTTTTTTAGGCCACGTGCTTTTCTCAGACAAGGAAGTCTGAATGAACATGTTCTTTCGCACATTGTGTTCGGCGTCGTGCCAACAAACACGCTAGCGTTAGAGTTAGAGGTAGAGTTAGGGTGCATACCACATATCCAGATCATATTCAACACTCGTTGATTAAGTTTGTCTGTTTGTTATAATCCACTAAATAAAAAAGTTCTTTTTAACCAAACAAGAATTTAAACGCACCGTATGTTACGGAACGTAACTTGTTTGGTTAAAAAGAACTTTTTCATTTATCATATTCAACACGATTGCATCTATCAGATTTTTTCTCTCTGAAAAAGACTGTCTTCAGTACACGTATTTGTATTTGAATTACAAGCAATAAAGATTTAATAATAATAATAATATGACATCCAATCACTGTTGTCGAGGACCCAGGTAAGCTATGAGATTTACAGGTAAGCTATGAGAGTTACAGGTAACTACAAACGTTGCCGGAAAGCTCCTGTGACTGAATACTCGATGTTTGATATGACACGACGTTACGCGACGTAATTCATGGTGTGATACGATGTGATTTAATAACCAAGTTGTGATTGTAAATGCCATGTATGGTATGTAATGGTATGCCATGTAGGTGCACCATGTAGTGCCATGGTATACCATGTAATGGTAATAGGTATCATGCCATGTATTGTAATGGTAATAAGTATGCTATGTAGTGCCATGGTATGCCATGTAATGGTAATAGGTATCATGCCAGTGCCATGGTATGCCATGTAATGGTGAATTTTATTGACTGACACCACCATTCCCTCGTAGGGTTGAGAATGTAGTCAACACGGGAGGCTGGATCAGCCGCAAGAAGACGTGGTGGCAGTCTGTGAACGGCGTTGCGAACGTGTCCATTCGTCTGGACATGGAGGCGGAATTTCACTTCACGCATCTCATCATGACCTTCAAGTCGTTCCGACCTTCAGCCATGTTCATCGAGAAGTCTTCCGACTTCGGAAAGTCCTGGAAGATTTACAGGTAATAACCGTACCTGTGTGCGGAATTAGCACCAGCCCACCGACATATGCCGGCAAATTATTTGGAGGGCTAGTAACATTGGCAAAACACCGGCCCTCCGAGCCGGTGGTTTCAGCCGTGCTAGCGAGTACCTACATTTTTATTTATAGCATTAATGAGCAAATAGCCTACATTACTGTTTTACCTGAAGGATATCACGTCATAATTTATGACGCCAAATTAGAATTCGAGAATGCAAGCGTGAAACACTTCGGACATCATTCATGATCGGGTTCAAACAGCTAACAAAATTTGTGAGGGCTGGTAAATCATGGTGAGGGCTGATGCAAAAAAATCTGAATTTCATGCTTCCCGTACCTGTGTGCGGTGGATGCGTATGTCTACTGTACGGTGCTGGTGTGCCATATATTTCACAGCCTATAACGGGTGATACTCCATTAGGAGTGTTCCCAACTTTAATGTCATTAATGGTCATAATAACATATATGCCATATGATGGTCATTGGTCATATATTAGTTTGGGTTACATAGTCATATTAGTACTTACCTACCGGCGTCAAATAGACGTCCCGCGTCAGGTTAGGATTATCAATCATTTAAATTCATTATCGCTTAATCATTATGATATCAAAGTTGGAAACATCCTAATGGAGCGTTTAGCCTTATTTAACTCACGGATAGGACCCATGCATAAAGATTGCAATTTAAACCAAACGCACTTTCCTACACCAATAAACTTGAACGCACCACAATCAGAGAACCAATTTGAAATTGTTGGTTTTATATAGATAAAACCCTATCTCGCTTGTAATTAATCAATGCACTCCTCACTATCCTAGATTAGATGTTTGCACTTGTAGACGTTATTAATGAATGCTGCATTAACAATTATACCGAACATAATAGCACATAGAAAAAACGCGTCTTGTTTTCGAACCTCTGTCTTGCTTACACCGTCCTTCGCTCTATAGGAGTACTAGCCTTTCCAACCCTCACACCATCGATCGACACTCTTACTGAGAAAAACTAGACCTTCCTTCACTCAGCTACTCGAACATACAAGGCTCGCTACTATACATAAACCCACTAGGTTACATTGTACATGCATAATTGGGTGTCTTACTTCACGAAGCCCTCAATCAAGGACATACTCTATATATGACGTAATTATTATTAATACCATCAATTGACCATAGTTACAGATGTACAATGCATTATAACCTTAGACCGCATGCCTCATATATTCATCCATGCGCTTGTACAGGTGTAATTGTCAAGTAATTAACTCATAACCAAACTAAAATTAACTTAATGCTAATCATAGTACACTGTCAATTTCATTTGGCGTGCACTTACATCACGATATAGTTACAAGGTTATGCATAGTGCAAGTTATTATAATACATACCATAGTTACAGTGTACATGTCAACTTAATATTACGATACAGGATTCGCCCTTACATACCAGGCAATATAAACTACCAGTTAATTATGACATAGTCACCTTTAAACTCACACCATAGTGCATAGTTACTAGTACATGCCACTCATTGAAGGGCTTACCTCAGGATTTACAAGGCATATATGCCCATATCCAGCATAATTCTATACCTACATTACATAGTTACATGTACATGCAATATTGGCTCAGTGACCTTACTTCCTAGAGAATTTACTTAGATAATACCTGCAAAGCATGACCTATAATTATTCATAAATACATTACATACGTTACACTGTCACAAAATGTAATTGGGTATGTTATCATATACTTTCCACAGAACATGTGTACATGTAAATATCAAAACAAATAAGTATTATAATACTACATCTCAGTTACCATATGTACGACTGCATCATTGAAAGGCATGCCTTAACTCCTAGAGAATAGTATCAGCCAGCATAGCAAATAAAAATAACCAAAAATACCCAACAACTGGTATGCAGTATTATTATGATTATACTTAAACACTAGATAGGTTACATGCTATGCGAATAGACATGGACATTGTAGATAATAATTTTCTATTATGGACTCTGTGATTATACATGTCATCAATTGCGGGTGCCTTATTCATCCCAGATGTACAAGAGCATGGCTTTTTACAAGATTTTTGAATAGAGTATAGGAGCGACTAAACTAATCGCACTTCCTTAAACGGAACACGCATATAGCAAGGGGATCATATCTCCTCCCAATAATCACCACCACCTTTAAGAGGCATGATGCAACGCACCGCAGTCATCCCTATACAAAAACTATCTTAACACCCTTAAGACGGTCCACATGCCATGGAGAGCCTCCACTAAAAATCACACCCTTAAAAAGAGATGATGGATGTGCTCATTGAGATGATACCTACCATTCATCAACATCTTGGAAAAATGGCACTTGATGCATGTATGGAAAATCAAAAATCCGCTATCACACATCCTTCAGTCACTATCACTGAGTGAAACTCATAAACGAACAATCTTGGATGATGTCATATAACTGTCATCCACTGATATCATTTCTCTTTTACGTCTTTCTTATTAGCCCCTATATAAAGATCATAATAGCATTATACATAGTTTACATGTGTCATGACGCCTGCTGTTAACTCATCCGCACTAAGCATTGCAGTATGTGTGAGGAATGATGACGCAATGTCAATCATACCACCTTCTGGTCTTACCCTCGCAGAATACCTTCTCCCAAGGATTTTGCCGCAAAGCGCTCGAATTTTCTCCAAACATTTCTCAGGCTCCCTGCCAGTCTGAAAAACTCAAACACCTTGTTTTCATCGAACAGAGTCCGGTACATGCGAGAGCGCTATTTCAGACCATCACCCCAAAGTCCCGCCGACAACCCGTCTGCCAGGCAGGCTACAAGGCTCACCCCAAACGGCCGAGTTGAGCTGCATATTGAACTACAGATTTGGAACGGCCTCGCCGGCGAAATGTGCAGACGACATTTATTTTCGCGCAGTGGCTACCCATCACACTCACAGACCGCTATCCCGGTTCATCCATGTACGAATGCTCATGCAGATTCCCAAATCCACGTCTACTGATCATAGGCAACACCTTGACCCCACCTTTTCAAATCGTTGAATCGGTTTACCTGGATTTGCTATTCGCTATTGAAAGCTTACAAAACACAATTTTGCTAATACTTAAAAGAGTAAGCAATTTATGGTAAACAACTATATTGTTTTATTGTTTTTACTTGAAAAAAATATAGTTGGATTCACATAGAACATATGACCGGATCGTGCTAGCCCCAGGCCCCTTTATTCTTTTTTCGGTCAGCCCCGCTGGCTAAGTAGTTCGCCCCTCCAGTATATTCAATCCTGCCAGTTTAGCTTCACATGTACTGTCCCTGTATGGCTACTGCGCGTTTCGGTAAGGGCCAGGTCACCTCATCTCACCGACCTGTTCCCCCTCCCCCTGTGTGTGTGTGTGTGTTTTAGGTGATCTACATTGCAGACTGCCCCGATCACTTCGGATTCAGCGCACCCCGAAGTCCCGTCCCACTCACCATGCCCAACCCACAACTCACTAGCTCACGCAGCAACCACTCAACAGCACCGCTCATCTGCATCACGCCCCTACAAACCGACCTAAAAAAATAACCCACAATTCCGGCTCACCATAAGCACCTCCCCCTCGCTGCCGCCCTTCCCAGCTAGCCCACCCACCCCGCATTCCCAGCCAACTGACCCTCACCTCACGGCCCCCACACCCCTCACTGCCCACTCCTTCACTGCCCACCGCCCTCACTGCCCGCCCCCTCACTGCCACCCCTCACTGCCCCCCTCACGGCCACCCCCTCACTGCCCACTCCTTCTGCCCACCCCCTCACTGCCCGCCCTCTCACTGGCCCCCGCTCCCTCACTGCCGCCTCGCTCACTGCCCACCCCCTCATCCCGCCCCCTCATCTGCCCACCCCCTCACTCTCCCAACCCTCTCACTGCCCGCCCTCACTGCCTTTGCCCTCACGTCCCCCCGCCCCCTTCACTGCCCTGCCCCCTCACTGTTGTCCCATAGTACAAGGTGTCATCAGTGTGTCTGCTGTTTCAGGTGGATCTACATCGCTCTGCCGCGTCGATCAGCCGGACGACCCGTACTAAGCCCCTCACTGGCCCGCCCTCTCACGCCCCTTTTCACTGCCCACCCTCTCACTGCCCCCCACGGCCCCACCTCACTGGGCTCCGCCCCTCACTGCCCCGCCCGTCACTGCCGCTCCCTCACTGCCCCCCACCTCACGACCTCCTGCCCCCTCGCGGCCCGCAGCCCCCTCACGGCCCCCGCCCCTCACCGTGCCCGCCCCACTCACCATGTACAGGTGATCAGTGTGTCTGTGCCTTTCAGGTGATCTACATCGCTCTGCGCCGTCGCATCAGCCCGGACGGACCCGATACAGCCCCGCCAGGTGCATTGACACTTCTCAAAGTGACGAACCTTCGCATTCAACTTCACCGGCTGCACCCGCTCGGCGACAACCTTCCTCGCCAGCGCGAGGCAGATCAAGGAGATGTATACTACGCGATCTACGCACGTCGTCACCTCGTGCGCGGCAGCTGCAGCTGCTACGGCCACGCGAGCCGCCTGCCTGCGCTAGAGGGTCCAGACGGCCGTCGCGTGGAGCGCGCCAGCGTGGTACGTTTTCCCAAATCACGACGTTGACCCTGCGTTACCGTTCATATTTTATTCGATGCGCGACATGGGTTAAACGTGGGTGGCGATGGTTGCAATGAATGAATCGGGATAAACAGGGCAAACCAGATTCCGTATTAACACCGACAATAGGACTGTACTGTTGGGGTGGGAGAGCGTGGAACTGCTAGGGTTTTCAGGGGTTCTTATACATAAAGAGGCACAGTGGCGCACCGCCGTTGTCGAGTTTAACATCGCCAACGTACGTACGTACGTCCGCCATCCACCACTCGTCTGCTGTCATTGCGAGGCCATATTGTTCACTTGTCTTAAGCTGGGTTCGCACTACCGACTTTGTGTTGGCGCCAGCGTGGTACGTACCAGGGTTTCTTATACATAAGAGGCACGGTGGCGCAGCGCCGTTGTCGAATTTGACATCGCCGTTGTGAAAATGTTCTCAAATGCAGTCTAAGATATTCAAATTTTAACCCCGATGTTTATATTGTATGTATTTATGCTTTCGCGTCTGTGGCCCCCACGACAGGTGTACGGCAGGTGCGAGTGTGCTCACAACACGCAGGGCCTCAACTGTGAGCTGTGTGAGAACCTGTACAACGACCGGCCGTGGGCGCCCGCTCGCGAACGCAACCCCAACGCCTGCAAGCGTGAGTCTCAAGAGCGAGAGGGAGAAGCTGACTCAGTGTGTGTGTGTGTGTGTGTGTGCGCGTGTGTGCGTGTGTGCATGTGTGCGTGTGTGCGTGTGTGCGTGTGTGCGTGTGTGTGTGTGTGTGAGAGAGAGAGAGAGAGAGAGCATGTGTGTGTGAGAGAGCGTGTGTGTTTGTGTGTGAGAGAGCGTGTGTGTGCGTGTGCGTGTGTGTGTGCGTGCGTGTGTGTGCGTGTGCGTGTGTGTGTGCGTGTGCGAGCGTGCGTGCGTGCGTGTGTGAGGGAGAGCATGTGTCTCAGTACATGTGAGAGAGTGTTTGCACTGCACAAGTCTCGGGGCAGCTTTGAAGTTTACACTGCTTAAGTGAAAGCAGATTCTTATAATAGTTAATAGGTCACATGACGAACTATATATAGAAACTAATTATATGTTATTAGTTTATTATTATTATATTAGTATTTTTTATTTTATTATATGTACAGATACGACATTAACTGGTCCTTGTAGTCGCCACACAAATGTTCGGAAACTTTGGCATTCACGTACATCTATGGCAACGCATCGTTTTCAGGCTGCCAGTGCTACGACCATGCGGCGAAGTGTCACTTTGACCCAGCGGTGTACGAGGAGTCCGGCTACACGAGTGGCGGTGTCTGCGACGACTGCAGACACAACACGATGGGACGCCACTGCGAGCAGTGCAAGCCGTTCTTCTACCATGTGCCGGACAAGGACATGAACGACCCGTACAGCTGCGAACGTAAGTAGGTGGTTGCCGCGGCAACGACGCGCGTCCGCAAGTGCGGAGCTCGCCCTAGCGACAGCGATGGCTTCCCGAGCGAAGATTTCAGTTTCAGTCGCTCAGTGATGTAGTGATGTTTTTTTTCTGGTAGTAATTGGCGGAGACATTTCTTATGGTGTTGTCAGTGTTGGTTATTGCTACTACCAGGTGATGACACCTTTAAGGCATCTGAATAAAACAGTAGTAGAACATTACCATGTGTGATGTTAATAATATTATGGTATATGCCTTGGTCCAGTACGAATCCCGCATGCGTGTCATTGTTTTGTGTGAATGTGTCACGGGTTGGTGACGGCACTGGTTTGCACGCATGTGAGTCACTAAAGCGTGTGTGCACGTGTCAGCAGTTATGTCACCGCTGGTGTGTGTACGTGTCACCGTTTCACACACGTCACGTGTGTGTGTACGTGTCACTGTTTCATATACGGTCACATATGTGTGTACGTGTCACTGTTTCACGCACGTCACATACGTGTGTACGTGTCACTGTTTCACGCACGTCACATACGTGTGTACGTGTCAGCAGTTATGTCATCGCCGGTGTGTGTACGTGTCACTGATTCTCGCGCATTGTCTCGGCAGCGTGTAACTGCGACCCGATCGGCTCGCTGAACGATGGAGAGTGTGACCCCAGCGACGACCCTGACTACGACCTTCAGGCCGGCCGCTGCCACTGCAAGACGTACGTCGGCGGGCAACGCTGCGACAGCTGCCTCGACGGATACTGGAACATGGACCCGAGCGACCCAGACGGTTGCCAAGGTAAACGAACGCGTCGCTGCGGCAACCGGTCGCGCGTCGGTCACTGACTGGAACTGCTACGTTTGCCTCTATTCATGCAACCTCTCCGATCGCGCGTAGGCGTACTTGTTCCTGTGTGGTTGTGCGCATGCGTGCATTTTGCTGCTCATTTTTAGTCGAACGTGCGATATTATTTTGCACAAAACTGAAGCGAGGCATTTTACACGAGATGAGATGTAACAGGAAATATTGCAATTACCTGATTGTCAGATGTAACGCAAAGTATAGCTGTAAGACTGGTGATGTGTGAAACAAGGTTGTGGCCCGTACTAGGAACCCGGGGGGTGTGTCAGCGCTTAACCAGGCTTTGCCTTTTCATGGGGCCGATCGGCCCAAGCCCCTGTAAACAGCCCTGTCTCTGGTGTCGACGCGACAGCGCTTTTTTTCCGGTCCCGTCGAATCGAGAAAGAACATCGGTTGTTATAAATTCATATACACCAAATAGTAGGGAATAATTAAGCATAGTAATAATACATATGAATGTAACAAAGCTTTTATTACATAATTCATCAGTTTAAAAAAAATCTGCCCCGTCTAGAGAAAATCAGCCCTGTCTAGAGAAAATCAGCCCCGTCGAGTAAATGGCGGGGCCTTTTTTTAGGCCCTGCAGTTTTCTCAGACAGCAAAGCCTGGCTTAACGTGCTGTTGCTTGATTGTTGCTTGATTGTTGCTTGATTGTTGCTTGATTGTTGCTTGATTGTTGCAGAGTGCACATGCAACATCTTAGGCACGGTCGGCAACACGGGCTGCGACAAGTACACGGGAGAGTGCATCTGCAAGCGCAAGGTGGCGGGACGGGACTGCAACGAGTGCCTGGTGAGTGTGTGGGTTGGACGATGGTCAAGTCTCAGGGAGGGGGGGAGGGAGAATTCCCCTCTGGGGAGTACTGTATATGCCATATTTTTCACGTACATATATTTTCGCGAATTCAGACTTGATGTACAATTTCGCGGTCGGTGAATTACGAATTATTCGGTGTTATTCGTGATGAATTATTCACGTGTTGTTATTTTCGCGGTCGGGACGCATTAAAAAAAAAGACACGCCGAAATATACAGCGTATACAGTGAGCTATGGTAATCTGTGTGGTCACTTAACTGTGGTAATATGTGTGGTCACCTAACTGTGATAGCAATCGGCCATTTTGCCATAAATAAAGCACAATAACTTCTCGTCTCATTTGCACTCTTGTTTCTACGCAGCCTGAGCATTATGGACTGAGTGAGGACCCCGAAGGCTGCAAGGCCTGCAACTGTGACCTAGGTGGCGCTTACGACAACAACTGTGACATTGCAACGGGCCAGTGTTCGTGCAAGAATCACATGGGAGGCCGCCAGTGCAACGAACCCGACCCCAACTACTTCTGTGTCTATCTCGACTACTTCACATTCGAGGCCGAGGACGCGAGAGGCAATGACGTAAGTAGTAAAACTGGGGAAGGGTGAAGAGTAAGGTGAGAAGGAAGAGGTGGAGGAGGAGGAAGAGGAGGAGGATTGGGAGGGGGATATATAAGTATATAAGTATATATATATACAGTTGTATATTGATTACCTATAATAAACCATAATTATTAATTACATTATTGCATAATTACATAAAATAAATAATTAATAAATATATACATAATTGCACATTATTGATGACATTTCCTTTCTCAGCTGACCGTGGTGGAATACAGAGAGCCGTATCCTGACAGGGAACCCACGTGGACCGGCCCCGGCTTCATGAAGGTGCAGGAGGGCGGTGTGCTAGAATTCTTTGTCGCCGGTCTACATACCTCGATGGAGTATGACATCATCATCCGCTATGAGCCGAGGGTGAGTGGTGAATCGTCACGGCAACGCGGGCGAGCGAATAAAGCATACGGAGCGATGGTGTACGTTGCATACATCCATACACACAGAGTATGATCTACACAGAGTATACTAATGCTTCCTCCATGATTAACACGGGTGTGCTTTTTTGATGATAATACTACAGGCCAAACCATGTTCACTGGGAGCTGGTGTATATATATACGTACTCTGTGAGACAATTACACTATGAGACACTATGCTCTGTGAGACAATTACCCTATGAGACACTATGCACTGAGACAATTACCCTATGAGACACTATGCACTGAGACAATTACACTATGAGACACTATACTCTGTGAGACAATTACACTATGAGACACTATACTCTGTGAGACAATTACACTATGAGACACTATGCACTGAGACAATTACACTATGAGACACTATACTCTGTGAGACAATTGTACTATGGGACACTATGCTCTGTGAGACATGTTCGCTATGAGACAGTATACTCTGAGACAATGAGACTGTGAGGCAATGTAGGCTGTGAGACACTGATGGACTGCTGTCTGTAACAAGTGTGTAGGGTTAGGGCTTCCTGCGTTCCTGCTGATTATGTCGTGGTATAGGTGATGTTTTCTGTTCAGCTCTTCTCTCTCTATATATATTGTCTGACCTTTGACCTTTGTTTGTCTCCATGCTACTCAGGAAACTAACCACATTTACTCGGTAACATTCGTTACTCAAGTATTATAATACATACATAGTTACATGTACATGCATCATTGGGTGCCTTACTCCAGGATGTACAGGTATATGCAGTATTATAATATTATAATAAACACATAGATAGTTACATGTATGGAATAGAATGGACATATAGATAGAATAATAATTTTCTATTATGGACTCTTGATATACATGCGTCATTGGGTGCCTTACTCCACGATGTACAGGCAGGCTTTCAGATTTGAAAAGTACAGGAGGACTACTAATGACTCCCCTGGGACACCATAGGGGGACTTTTCACGCTCCATAATCACACCCTTAAGAGGCATGATGGAGAGCTCCACTAAAAAATCACACCCTTAAGAGGCATGATGGAGAGCTCCACTAAAAAATCACACCCTTAAGAGGCATGATGGAGAGCTCCACTAAAAATCACACCCTTAAAAAGGATGATGGAGAGCTCCTTGAGGGCTCTCCATCATGCCTCTTGGGGTGTGATGATGGAATCATGACCAATCCTCAGTCTAGAGTGAAACCCAAAACGAAAATTGGGATGTCATGTCAATCCACTGATAATCATTCATCTTTACTTCTTATTATTAGCTCTTGATTATACATACATAGTTACATGTGCATGCGCCACTGTGTACTCCAGAATGTGCAGGTATGTGGGATGATGCACATGTCTTACTCTCGTTTACCTGCAGATACTTTGCCAAGGATTGCGAAGCGTCGTTTCCCAACATTCCTCAGGCTCCCCTGCAGTTCATCGGACAGGTCGTATGCGAGAGCCGCTATTCAGACGTGGCGCCCTCTGAGGGCGGCGAGGTGAGCTGCATTTGAACTACAGAATTGGAACGGCCGCGCGGAATGTGCAGACGACATTTATTATTCGCAGTGGCTACGCGTCCGGTCATCCATTACAATGCTCAGCACAGATTCCCAAATCCACGTCACGATTAGGCCACGCCCCCTTTCAAATCGTTGATTTTACTGGATTTACTATTGCTTTGAAAGTTACAAAAACACATATTTTTGATAAAATACCTAAAGGTAAGCAATATTATGGTAAAAACTTATTGTTTATTGTTTTTTACTGAAAAAAATATAGTTGGATTCACATAAGAAACATATGACCGGACGTGTAGCCACGGCTTTTATTATGTTTCGGTCAGCTGCAAAGTGTTGCTCCAGATTTCATCCTCAGTTTAGTTCACTGTTGTCCTGTGGCTACTGGGTTTCGTAGCCGGCTTCTCACCGATG
>NW_014578340.1:30957-33205 GCF_000485595.1 Priapulus caudatus
ATACTCGCTGTATCTGTACTAGCTGTATCTCTGCTCGCTGTATCTGTAGTTGTTGTATCTGTAGTCGCTGTATCGATACTCGCTGTATCTGTACTAGCTGTATCTCTGCTCGCTGTATCTGTAGTTGTTGTATCTGTAGTCGCTGTATCGATACTCGCTGTATCTGTACTAGCTGTATCTCTGCTCGCTGTATCTGTAGTTGTTGTATCTGTAGTCGCTGTATCGATACTCGCTGTATCTGTACTCGCTGTATCTGTACTCGCTGTATCTGTAGTCGCTGTATTGATACTAGCTGTATCTCTGCTCGCTGTATCAATACTCGCTGTATCTGTAGTCGCTGTATCAATACTTGCTGTATCGATACTAGCTGTATCTGTACTCGCTGTATCGATACTCTCTGTATCGATACTCTCTGTATCAATACTCGCTGTATCAATACTCGCTGTATCTCTGCTCGCTGTATCAATACTCGTTGTATCTATACTTGCTGTATCTGTAGTCGCTGTATCAATACTCGCTGTATCTATACTCGCTGTATCTATACTCGCTATATCTGTAGTCGCTGTATTGATACTCGCTGTATCTGTAGTCACTGTATCAATACTCGCTGTATCTATACTCGCTGTATCTGTAGTCACTATCAATACTCGCTGTATCTATACTTGCTATCGGCTGCATGTTCTCTACGTTCTCTAGCTTTATAACACTCGCATCAGCTCTATAGCATCAGCATCAGCATCATCATCAGCTGTACTCTAGAGACGATTAGTCGATGGGATGATCCTCGAGAGGGTCAATTCCTCCTATATCTGTATATTAATCATATAGCAATAAACATTTTGGGTGTGCGTGCGTGGGTGCGTGTGTGCGTGCGGATGCAGGCACCGGAGCGCTGGTCGCACAGCGCCGCGTGGCCCGTTGCACTCGCACGGGTCGACAGTGTACGAGCGAAAGTTCCAGAAATCCGCTCGCACTGCGTCGCACTGCTTCCGTAGATCGTTGGGGATGACAGTCCGCACCTGGCCGGCCGCGTCCTCGGCAGAAAGGTCTTGTATTTTTGGCACGGGAGATCGAGCCGATTCTTTGTGTTGAGATAGGCGCGTGCAAGGGGTCATCAAATAGGCGTTTAGCAGATATGGGCGTATTGTAGAGAGAGGAAGGAGAGGGGGATCTAGTGTGTTAGAGGTGAGTGTGGCTTGTATTTTACTGGATTTACATATCGCTTTCGAAAGCTCTACAAACGCATGTCAAGTGGTGTATTGGAGATAAAAAACCGGTGAACACGTTAATGTTTGAGGTAATAATTTATGGTAAAAACTGCATCGTTTATTGTTTGTGTGATTTTTGAGTATAGGAGCGTTATTATAGCTGGCTTCACAAAAGAAATCTATGGATGTGAAAGCGCGGAGGGGTTAGTGTTTAGAGGCGCCGATCATGGGCTCTCTGTTGGGAGCAAGTTGTGGTTGGCTGTAGTCGCTTGTTAGTCGTATTGTTGTCTGTGTGATAAGGGTTGCTAATGGGCGGTCTGATATTCGGTTTACTACGACTGGTCTTGAGTTGTCTCGCGAGCCTTTGTCAAGGTGACGGGGTCACCTCAGTTAATGTTTTGAGGGGGGGGCTGATGGCTAAGTGCGGAACTTGGTCACACAGATCTTGTGCTCTTGAGGTATGAGTCTTTCGGTTTGCGGTTTGACGAGAATGGGCAGTGTGTCAGTGTCTATTGGTGCCACAGATGTTGCTGGAGGTAGTGAGTCGTGCTCCTTATGTTGTTGCCAGTCAGCACGCGCATAAGAAGACTACTCTGCAAGCATGGCGCCGTCTCGCGCTCACTTTGCATACGAGCATTCAGACCCTGCTTCGTGGTGTAAACCCAATGTCAGCATCGCCTGTCGATGTAAAGTGTTCATGTGAGCCCAGTGGTACTATGTGCTGAAAGTGATGTGCACCGCTCCGGATAGAATGATTGTCGATGTGATAAAGTATTGTTACGCACTACTACGTTGCTGGTGTCTTATTAATACCTCTATATTGATAGAGTGCATGAAATTTTTGTTGTCTTTATCGATCCACATGAACCTCTCAAGTGTGTAGAACTAAGAATATGCTTCAGAGATATGCGTCCTTTTCTATGGAGAATATACCTCAGTGTCTCAGTTGCGTTTTGTGTGATATTATGCAACAGTTGAATAATTAGAAGAATTTAATTAATTTAATAATAATTAAAAAT
This sequence comes from Priapulus caudatus, assembly GCF_000485595.1. Classification (NCBI taxonomy): domain Eukaryota; kingdom Metazoa; phylum Priapulida; class Priapulimorpha; order Priapulimorphida; family Priapulidae; genus Priapulus; species Priapulus caudatus. The sequence goes on from NW_014578340.1 coordinate 33,185, forward strand.
TTAATAATTTTAATAAATTTA
>NW_014578340.1:34330-35864 GCF_000485595.1 Priapulus caudatus
GGGACTGTGCGTGCGTGCGTGTGTCGCTGTAGTGTGACCGTTTGGTGCGTGGTGTGTGTTGTCGTGTCGTGCGTTCGGTGCGTGCGTGCGCTTGCCTGCCTGCCTGCCTGCCTGCTGCCTGCCTGCGTGAGTGGTGTGTGCGTTTCCCGTTGTTGCGTGTGCAGTGCGTGCGGCGTGCGTGCGTTTGTGATACGTGTGTGCGTGCGTGCGTGCGTGCCACGTAGCGTGCGTGCATATATACGTATATGTGGCATGGCTTGCCTTGATAACCAGCAGCAGCCACGTGTAGGAGCTCACATAAGCGTGATTGCTCCTGTGACTGCTGTGTATAATATATATAGTATATACTGTGCTCTGCGATATTGCTACTAATGCTAGCTGTTATTATGTTCAGCTATATCTGTTTTCAAAGGGTGCGAGCGTGTATGCATGAAAGTGACACGCTTGATTATTTCAACTAGTTATTGATTAGCATGAATGATTCTGCCTGTGGTATATGTTGTAAAGGAAGGTTTGGTGTTGTGGCATCTAGGGTCTTTGTATAGAAGGGGGGTTTTAGTGTTGTGAGGTAGGGGCTTTGTGAAGGAGGGGTAGTGTTGTGAGGTATGGGCTTTGTGAAGGAGTGGGTTAGGGTTATTGATAAAAGGTATATGTTGGTAGGGGTAGGTGTTATGTAATCCATAAATTGAAAAGGAATGTCCGTCTACTTAACAATATGGAAACGTTAATACCATATAAATACGCTTGCAGATGCCAAACCCATGGGACAGTGTGCGAATAACAATAGAACGTCCGGGACCGGTCGACCCGACTGGACAATGCGGAAACACGATTCCCAACGATGACTACAAGTACGCCCGCATGGATCCCGGTAGGTGGCGCCTCTCCATCAACAACTAGTACACCCGTGTCAAATTGACTACGTCCCAAATTTTCTATAGTGTTTATCTGTAAAAAAAATTTGTTGCAATTTTTTTTACACAAAAAATTAGTACTAATATAATGGGACTTCGAAATGTTTCTAAATGTGTCTTCAAATTCTTACCTAATAAGATTGTTTTTCAACTAGTTCCAAAAAACGAGGGCGATTTGATATATTGATCACGACATTAAATGCTTACTATGGGCTATGAATGAGTCACGAGTGTTTGTTCACATATCAAACTGAATAGCAAAATAGGAAATATAATGCAGCAATTTAACCATAAAAAGTGAACAGAATCACTGACATTTTGTAAAAAAGTGGACATACTTTTTTTTTTACTTTTTAGTATTTACGGTGACGTAATCAATTTAACTGCTCGATTAAAGTTATACGTAGCCCTACATGCCACGCAGAGTGACGTCGCTGTATGTTTCAGCTAACCGCTACCAGGTGGTGACACCGTCCGTGTGCCTGGAGCGAGGCGTTGCTTACACGATCAAGCTGGAGTTTGACGAGTATCGGCGCGGAGAGGTGAACCCGTCCGCAGCCGTGTTTGTTGACTCGGTAAGTCTTTGCTGTCATCTGCAGTGATAGCATTATTAGCCCTTG
>NW_014578340.1:36080-38226 GCF_000485595.1 Priapulus caudatus
TATATATATATATATAAACATAACAAGCAAGTAACCATGCATTTTTCGAGTATAAAAGCTGGTAAAATAAAACGTTTGTCGCTTCTCGTATCACCGTGTCGTCATCGTCATCATCATCGTCTAACGTCATCGTCCGCGTCGTCGTTTCACAGATCGTGCTCGCGCCGAACATAGACCAGCTGTCGATGTTCAGCGGCGACCCGGTGAAGGAATACTACAAGCGCGAGTTCACGCACTACCGCTGCGACGTCGCGCAGCTGCAGGTCACCAAGCCGGAGCTGCATCCGTCCTGCTCCAAGTACATCTGTAGCATCAGCGCCATACTGACGGGCGGCGCCGAATGTAAGCGGAGACAGACAGGGGGCGCCACGTGTAGATAGGGGGCGCCACGTGTAGGTTGCGTGTAGATAGGGGGTGTTTTTAGGTGACGTTTAGATAGGGGGTGTTTCTAGGTGGCGTTTCGAAGGGGTGTTTTTAGGTGGCGTTTAGAAGGTTTTTTTTAGGTGGCGTTTAGATAGGGGGTGTTTTTAGGCGGCGTTTAGATATGGGGTGTATTTAGGCGGCGTTTAGATATGGGGTGTTTTTAGGTGGCATTTAGAAGGGGTGCGGTGAAAATGCTGCATTTACGCGTGGGATGGCATAGGTACGTAGCATATAGGTTAGGACTTGCTATAGTACTGTGCTTGTTGTCTAGCCGTATAGCTGGATCGATGTGGAGTTTGTTGGGAACAGAAGGCGCAAGATGAACTGTGTTTTCTGTAGACTGATGAGCATAACTGACCGGTTATAGCCAAATGAGTCACTTGGAGCTTTTCAATTTCCAGATAACCATATGGTGATGTTCTGCTGTCTTTTATCTTCATATTGGTTCAAATAATTTGAGAATTGGATAAAAAATAATACAGTTATGGATATTTAAAGTTATTTAATTAACCCTTGAAAAATCAGAAGAAATTAGAGAAAATTGAGTCTAAAGTGTGACTAACTTCATATATATATATATATTGATATATTCAATACAAAATGGCAAAATTATATCTTTTAAAGGTCAGGGGTTATATTTCACCCTGATATTCTCATAGAAAACATTCTAAGCTATCTATTTCACTTAAAATCGCAAAAACAAAAATTGCATGCCTATATAGTTAAAACCACACATAGCGTAAAATCTATATGTGCGACTTCCGACGCATTTGGCTATAACGGGTCACATATTTACGATGTGACAGTGATGTGACATTGTTTACACACGAGCAGGGCTGAATCTGTGAGTGACGCGCATGCTTGCGTGTTTCAGCGTGCGACTGCAACCTAGAAGGATCCTCCAGCAACATCTGTGACAAGAGCGGTGGCCACTGCCTGTGTAAACCCAACGTGATAGGCAGGGAGTGTGACCAGTGCGCTCCCGGTACCTGGGGGTTCGGACCTGATGGCTGCACGCGTGAGTAAACCCAATATCAGGGCATGAAATTAGCCAAAATGTGAACAGGCCCACCCAAAACTTCAAGGCCGTGGCTACGCGTCCGGTCATAGATTTCTTTTGTGAACCAGCTATATCTTTTCAGTAAAAAAAACAATAAACGATCAGTTTTTACCATAATATTACTTACCTTTAGGTTTTTTATCCAATAAATGTGCGTTTGTAACTTTCGAAGCGATAGTAAATCCAGTAAAATCAACTCCTCAACGTCCTCTCTCTCTCTCTCTCTGTCGGTGTGCTGCAGCGTGTAACTGCAACCAGATCGGTGCGCGTAACAGCTTCTGCGAGGACGCGGCCGGCCAGTGCGACTGCATCCCCAACGTCTACGGCAAGCAGTGCGACCAGTGCGAGCCCGGATTCTGGAACTTTCCCGACTGTCGACCGTGCGAGTGCAACGGGCACGCGGCGCTGTGCGACCAGCGCTCCGGTGCCTGCATCGACTGCCAGGACCACACCGATGGCGGCAACTGTGAGAGGTGGGTGAGAGGGGTGTGAGAGGGTGAGAGGTGGGTGAGAGGTGGGTGAGAAGGTGAGAGGGTGAGAGGTGGGTGAGAGGTGTGAGAGGTGGGTGAGAGGGTGAGAGGAGGGTGAGAGGGTGAGAGGTGGGTGAGAGGGTGAGAGGTGGGTGAGAGGGTGAGAGAGGTGGGTGAGAGGTGGGTGAGAGGT
>NW_014578340.1:39703-40304 GCF_000485595.1 Priapulus caudatus
TGTTCACTCACTCAATGATAATGACTGAATCTAAGCGCATGCGCGTGTGTGTATGTGTGCTGCAGGTATCCGCTGCGACCGCTGCGATGAGAACTACTACGGCAGCCCGCTGCAGGAGAACGGCACGTGCACGCCGTGCGACTGCAGCAACAACGTAGACATCGCGCAGCCGGGAAACTGCGAGCGCGAGACGGGCGACTGCCTGCGCTGCCTCTACAACACCGCCGGGCCGCACTGCGAGTACTGCCGCGACGGTTACTATGGCGACGCGCTCGAACACGACTGCGCAGGTAGGGGGCGCTTATCGATGCTATATGACATACAGGGGGCGCTCATCGACGCTATATGACATACAGGGGGCGCTCATCGACGCTATATGACATGCAGGTGGCGCTCATCGACGCTACATGACATACAGGGGGCGCTTGTCGATGCTATATGACATACAGGGGGCGCTCATCGACGCTATATGACATACAGGGGGCGCTCATCGACGCTATATGACATGCAGGGGGCGCTCATCGACGCTATATGACATACAGGTGGCGCTCATCGACGCTATATGACATGCAGGGGGCGCTCATCGACGCTATATGACATA
>NW_014578340.1:40655-59272 GCF_000485595.1 Priapulus caudatus
TCTCTCTCTCTCTCTCTCTCTCTCTCTCTCTCTCTCTCTCTCTCTCTATCTCTCTCACTCACTTTCTCTTTCCCTCCCCCGTCACCGCTCACGCGTATTTGTCATGCTTCTGTTTCTCGCCCCCCCACACACATCAAAATAGATCCCTTCTTTTCTCTATTTTATTCTCTCTCTCTCTCTCTCTCTCTCTCTCTCTCTGTCTCTCTCTCTCTCTCTCTCTCTCTCTCTCTCTCTATCTCTCTCACTCACTTTCTCTTTCCCTCCCCCGTCACCGCTCGCGCGTATATTTGTCGTGCTTCTGTTTCTCGCCCCCCCCTCCCCGTTACCGTACACATGCGTGATCTTCCTTGCTCTACCCCGCAGGTGCGTTTAACATCACGCGTGCTTTGCATCCTCCGTCACCGCTCACTCGTATTTGTATGTATTTCTACCGTACACGTACATCGACCGTACACATGCATCCTCGCAGGTGCGTTTAACATGAGGCGTGAGGCGCAGCGGCGATCGCAGGCAGCACTCGCAGTCCTACTCTGTGTCACGCTCTCTCTCCCTCCCTCCCTCCCTCCCTCCCTCTCCCTTCTTTTCTCTATTTTGTTCTCGCTCTATCTCTCTCTGTCTCTCTCCTTCCCTCTCTCTCCCTCCCTTCCCCCTCCCTTTCTCCCTTCGTATATTTGTCGTGCTTCTGTTTCTCGCGCGTCGCCCCCCTCCCCGTTACTGTACACATACGTGATTGTCCTTGCTCTACCCCGCAGGTGCGTTCAACATCACGCGTGAGGCGCAGCGACGATCGCAGGCAGCGCAGGCCGTCGTCAGGGCAGCCGGCGACACCGTGCGTCACTCGCAAGCCGAGCGTCGCCGCGTCGACAACCTCATCGCCGACTCGAAGTCCGACTTTGATCGCAAGTACCAGGAGAACGAGGTCGCGCTCAACGACATTGAGGACAAGGTCATGGGCCTGAAGGACCAGATTGCTGATATCAATGACCTGGTGGGTGATGCATGCGTGCGTGCGTGAAGTGTTCTCTATCTCTCACCGACATTACAAGAAATGCTAACAAATCTGTGATGACGATGATGATGATGACGATGATGGTGATGATAACGATGATTATGATGGTGATGATGATGATGATGATGATGATGACGATGATGGTGATGATAACGATGATTATGATGGTGATGATGATGATGATGATAACGATGACTATGATGGTGATGATGATGATGACGATGACGATGATGATGATGACGATGATGATGATGGTGATGATGATGATAACGATGACTATGATGATGATGATGACGATGACGATGACGATGACGATGATGATGACAATGTTCTGTCTGCCCCGTAGGTGTGCGACGGACGCGGTGATCCGTGCGACGGTCTCTGCGGTGGCGCCGGCTGTGGCAAGTGTGGCGGGCTCAGCTGCGACGGCGCTGCGGACAAGGCGAAGTCCTCGCTCGATCTCGCGCAGGAGACAGAAGCCGTGCTGGACAACAAGGGCAAGGTCGCTGACGAGATGCTGGCAGAGGTAACGAGTGCTAACGACCGCTGATCGTAGGCGCTCATCGACGCTATATGACATGCAGGGGGCGCTCATCGACGCTATATGACATGCAGGGGGCGCTCATCGACGCTATATGATATACAGGGGGCTCTCATCAACGCTATGTGACATACAGGGGGCGCTTATCGATGCTATATGATATACAGGGGGCGCTTACCGACACCTTGTGCAATGTAGGGTCTGCTTATAATTACTCTAAGAAATACAGGGTGCGCTTAATAATATTTTGATACTTAAATACTTAATTAATGCTTATAATAAAAGTACTGAGTACGTCTGTGCGTCATTGCAGGGTGCACATGTAACATCCTCGGTACGAACCACTCCGCGGGAGCGTGCGACCTCTATACCGGCCAGTGCCAATGTCTGCCGAACGTCATCAACCAGTATTGCGATGAATGCGCGCTCAACCACTGGAAGATTGCGAGCGGGGAGGGCTGCGAGTCGTGTGCGTGCGATCCGGAGGGCTCCCTCAGCGAGCAGTGCAACCAGGTACGTGCGACCCACAGCGCTCCCTCAGGCCATGATAAAAATATTGTTTGTTTGCCCGACCGACCCGCCAAAAAGGGGCCGACTCAAAAAATTTTATTGATCTTTTTTTTCTTCTTTTTTTTAACAAATTGTATCACTGTACATTATATAAATCTGTAGGAAAAGCCGCGCATGCGCAATCTATACTTACCTTCATCCGTCACTGATCAGAAATCGCTGCGATTCCCGCGCCAATATACGAGCATCTGCGAGGACAGAGGCCGTCCATATATGGGCACGTATTTCAATTGGGTCCAAGTACACGCTGGTTGAAGGGGTGTGAGGAGTTGTTGGCAGACGTAGGGACTACACCAGTGCCCGTATTATGGCTGGGATCTGTCCTCGCGGTTCCGACAAAGTGGCTACCCACCTAGAAGGACTTCTTCCCTCTCACCTCCCTTCCATGCGCCCGACCCAGACTGTGTCTGCTGCAGCCAAATAGCCCTCTAGCGGCCAAAGATGTCATCATCGTCTTCCTCTCCTTATCAGGAATGCGTGTGAGGTTGTATCGAATGGAATCCTGCATTTACGGCGAAATGCCGCTTGGAATAATAGCATGTGTATACTGAATTCTAAATGAAATCATGGAGGGAATGTCATTGTATGCGTATTCCTAATATCGTAAGAAATCGTGTATTCACAAGGGGAATGCCACATGGGGAATATTACATGCGTGTTCTAAATATCGAATTGAATTGCGTAGAAATCATGCATTTATTTACGAAGGAACTCTTTCGTCGAATATCCCCGGGGCGCTTCGAATGCAGACGGGAAGCACTGGGAAGTTATAAGGTTCGTGCATCGGTAGTTGTTTTTTTGTCTGTGATGAGACGGTCAGGTGAATTAAGTTTGAGCTTTTTTTATCGCAGATCAGCGAAATCACGCGACCAATGATCCACAGTGGGTCACTTGCCACAGATCTAACTTTGAAAAAGTGTTTTTAAGCGTGTTTAGTTTCACTGTCTGATGTTTTAACCCCCGTATGCACACGCGAGCGTGCGTGCGTGCGCGTGTGTGTATGTGCGCGATGCTTGGATAGTTTTTACTGTAGTGTTGAGCTTTGTTTAAGTTTGTATAAATCTGCATCGTATATCTGTTCTCTGGCCACGGAAGATGGCAGAGAAGTGAAAACGTAAAGTAATCAACTTTGAGTAAGAGATCAAAACAACAGCTCGAAAAGCAGCTCTGTCCCTGGCCTTATCTGTGTACGACACTGCAAGCTAATACTGAGCGTGAATCAACGCTGATTTTCGTGGCATATATCTGCCGTGGTCTTCCGTTATCGCGTGTAATAAAAGTGTGTTGATTCGGGTTTGGTGTGTTGTTTTGCGTTGACATTGTACAGTATACCTGTAGAGAAACATTCATTCGTCGATAAATGAATTATTTTTTTCGAAATTGCATTCTCAGGTGGCGCTACCAAATCACAGTGTTGAGAATAGTGAGTGTGACCTAGCATTTACTCGAGCGTTTCTGTGCACGTTTCGTCACTGATTTGGCGTCATGGTGAGCGCAAATTTGTAGTCTATTCAAATAAGCTAATAAAAAAAGTCTTCTGTCACTACAATGATTATGCGAGCTGCATCATTCTGTCTATGTCGGTGTGTTGTCTGCCCCTGAAGTGTGGAAGAGTACGCTTTGTCCGTGTGTTACTTCAATAGGCTTTGTGGAATAAAAACGTTACACAATGTTAAATTAATTATTTCTCACTTTATTCTCACAATACTGCGGGAATAATACATATACGTGCACTGGATAATTATCCTGTAATTAATGAGTCTTAATGAGTTTCAGGGAACTAGTTTTCATTGTGATTAGAAGCGTAGACAATTAGGGGTGTGCCATGACTTCTTTATTTTGTACTTAATTATCTGGCAGTGTGAAAACTTACATCTGACACTTACATGTTGGTGTGGAGTCTCGTAATCGGGTCATTTCGAGGATTGATTGTTACATCGTGAGAACGTGTCCTACCCACGCGTCGTGTCCTAAAAATTGTTCCCAACTTTGTTAATTTGTCTTAACCACCACTGGTGTTTGGAATTCGAAATAGGGTTAAAAAATTCTGTATACATTTGAGCGGAACTCCCAATCCCGCTGGGGGGGTCGTCGGAACAACCCCCCCCCTCCTCCTGGTTACGTACGCCCTTGGGCTCACTACCCTCGCTGTCTCGGGAGCGCCCAGCTGCAAAGGTGTGAATTAAGTAGCATAGTTGGCCGAAGATCCGACCGCACCGCAAATGCTTGCAATAACAGTTGCTATATCATTTACGGACATAACGAGAACATTTGTTTAGAGGTTAGTTCTTAAACGGGTAACTGCTGGTGTGCATTGTCCGGCCGTAAGGGAGGCCATATAAGAGAGGGATCTCGTGGTGATGTGGATTGTGTGATAGCTCGGGCTAAGCGGGTTGTATAAAAGAGAACGCGCTGCGACTGGAGTTGTAGTTTTTCCACTCCTTTAAGCAGAGACGTAGATTTTGCTCGCCTGTACACGTAAGTTTAATTTGGCTTTGGATTACTATCTTAAGTTTGCAATTCTTCCTTCTTGTTATATTATATTTATTTTATATTATTATTAACTTTATACTATATATATAGTGTACTTGGCTCTATAGCACTGTTCAGTTCGGTTGTGTCTCTGGTTAAGTTTCTTCTTAGTAAAGTTTATACTTTATGCCACTATCTTTTCTCGACTTCTCTTGTATTTTGTAACTGTCACCTCTCTCCACACTCTACACCGTAAACTGCACCACGCGTTTACATTAGAATAACGATAATAAATCTGTAAATTCTTATTAATCTTCATTAATCTTATTAATATAATAATAAACTTGCTACTAATTACCGTATTTATATTATTATAATATTTTATAATATTAGGTGGTATGCTTACTTATGAGAATTATCTTACAGGCGAATCATACTTGCCAAAAATATACAGATAATTAAATTAAATTTAAACACAACCATTATATATATTCTGATTTTATAACTACGTACGGTTGTGTAACTTACTGCTGTCAATCCAATGTCTCCTTTTACCTGATTTACATCAGATTTGGCATCATTCCTTTACTATTGCAGGCCACCCTACTTTAATGTGGGTGCTTAACTAAACTTTATGTGAAACTTTTTATGTGGGTGCATAACTAACTTTTGCTCCCGTATGGCCGCAATTGTTCCTAGGAATTTGCACAGCCAGACTGACTTAGACGTCGCCTTTGCTAAGTTATCGTATGCGGTTAAAAATAACCACGTTTCACATGTTCTCGTATCGCTGATAAGGTTTTGTTGCTCACTTCTTGCAGATCTGGTGATTTGAGCTTTGATTGTGTGTTCCGCGTTATTCCCTGCTTATTCTTTTCCAGTAGTCTCACTAGCTGGTTACTCCATATACATTCATGAGGGGATTGACTGTATGGATTGCTCGTGTTTGCTTGATGTAGAAGCGAATAGTAGCCTAGCGCATGTGTTTTATTCATGCCTAAATTGCATCCCGTATATACCTGTGCCTATAATGTACTATATTATTACTTATTATGTTACTATTATTATTAATAATAATAGTATATGTTGTGATTGCTTAGGGGCCGACCGTACGGCCCCTGGTGGGGACCAGGGGGCGAAGCCCCTGGAAGCTCTGAGCTTTTAGCATTTTTGAGGTGAACAATCAAGCCTCTGTATTCATTAAACAGAGAAATAAACACGCTTGTAGAGCACTTCTCATCCATATCCAAACTTCTAATTTTACTGTAGTGCGCTAGTGTTGTAAATAAAGGCTATCCACGGAAATTGCTTAGTGTCGGAAATGGAATAAGAAAGCGGAGATTTTCCGCCTTTATGCCTTCCGACTGCATGCCTTCATGGCTGTGTCTATCTGTACAATGCTGTCACGCATGCGCACCATTGCAGGTTGGTGAGGCGAAGATAAGCGTTGCCATGGCGAAGGACGACTCGCAGCTGGCGTACGACAAGGCGATGATGGCGCGTAACATGTCGGACGACGCGCGCTCTAGCCTCGAGGGCCTCATCCAGGACATCACCGACTTCCTCGATGCAGAGGGAGCCACTCCGCCGATGATCCGCGAACTCGCCAACGAGGTATGTCCGTGTCTTGTCGCTGTTGCCATGGTGACGCATCATACGCTTAGTCTGCTGTTAGCAGACTGTGATGGCGTATAAACTGTTCTTTCTACTTGCCGATTTTTATTTTACCTATACAAATGCCGAACATGTGTCAATATATTTCTGTTTGTCATTCGTTTGTTTCCCGTTACCCCCCAGAGGTGCTCAGTGAGTGTTCACACGTTGTACATTACTGCTTCTGTTACCCCCACATGCTCCGTGAGTGTTCACACATTGTACATTACTGCTTCCCATTACCCCCACAGGTGCTCAGCTTGTTTTAACACATTGTACTTGACTGTTTCCCATTACCCCTGCAGGTTCTCAGCTTGTGCCAACACAATGTACTTGACCGTTTCCCGTTATTCCCGCAGGTTCTCGGCACGTGTCCACACAATGTACTTGACCGTTTCCCGTTATCCCCGCAGGTTCTCGGCACGTGTCCACACAATGTACTTGACCGTTTCCCGTTATCCCCGCAGGTTCTCGGCATGAGCATCTCGCTGCAGCCGGATCAGATTCGCGACCTAGCACAGCAGATTAACGAGACAATCAAGAGTCTGACGGACATCGACGCCATCTTGAACGCGACCGCTGGTGACCTGGCGACGGCCGAGGGCCTGAAGGACAGAGCGGACAAGGCCAAGTGAGTTGGCAGAAGAGTTTTCACCAGTTTCCTTGGTTATATGAGCATAGTGCCTGGGTACCTCCACTCTTCTTGTCTGTTCACCTTCCTCCTTCCCAGCTTGCTCATCCTGCATCCCTCCCTCCCTTCCCCTCCCTTCCCCTCGCTCCCCTCTTCTCTCCCCCTTCCCCCTCCCTCCTTTCCTCTTTCCTCTCCCTCCCTCCCCCTCTCCCTCTCTCCCTGCCTCCCTCTCACTGTAACTGTATGTGTTTGCAGGGAATCAGCTGATGAGATCCTGGGCGTGGCTCAGGGTGTACTAGAGGCGCTAGCAGCTGCTAAGGAGGCGCAGGACAAAGCTCAGCAGGCCATCGACAACGCTACAGACGACATTGACGCCGCAAAGTCCGACCTTGACGAGATCATGGTCACGTCGGACATGGCGATGAACATGGCCAATCAGTCGATGCAGGTTTGTTGGTCACAGACGTATCATAAATAGCCACTACAGGGTTTCTTATACATAAAGAGGCACAGTGGCGCACAGCCATTGTCAAATTTAACATCGCCATTGTGAAAATGGTTTCAGGGTGCCTCAAATGCACTTCTAAGACATTCAAATTTTAACAAATTTGCTGGGGGAAACTCCCCAGAACCCCCTCCCTCCCCTTATAGTCATAATTAGCTCTTGGTAAAAAAATGCATATATGATATATGTGGATGTGCGTGCGTGCGTGCGTGTGTGCGTGCGTGCGTGCGTGCGTGTGTGTGCACGTTTGTTTGTGTAGTAACATTCTCAGTGTGTCTGTCATCTGTCACCAGGATGTCACCAAGCTGAGGGCGCGTCTGGCCAAGGTGAAAACACAGTTCACGCAGAACGAGATCAACGTGAAGAAATCGGCGGACGAGGCACAGCGGGCGTCCGAGCTCACGCACCAAGCCGACGAGGTAAATGCGCCGCCACCAGGTGGCATGACAGTGTCTTACCACCAGGTGGCATGGGAGTATTTTGCCAACAAGTGGCATGGTAGTGTGTTATTATCCGTTGGGAAGGAAGTCTGGCGTGCGTTTCACTAACGTCTGCTAAATAACGGAGAAAGAATTAGCGAACGGACATTAGTGAAACGCGCCCCTGTTGTCTTCTCTTGGGGAAATCTCAGAGATATTGCGTCATTAGCTTAGGTAGCAGTTTCATGCCTCAAGTTAGCAAATGAGTAACGTACACAATCTATTATCCGAAACCCTTGGGACCAGACACGTTTTGGAATTCGAAATTTTCCGGATTTTGGAATGGTAGTACAGTACAGATATACATACTGTATATCCTGCAACTAGCCAGTACTAAAACCCAAGTTTTCAAGAGGCTTTTTGCGTTCACACTACCAACTTTGTTTTCGGCGAATTGGACCAACTTCCCGACTATACAACCGACAATCGGCAGTGTAAATGTAACATGGATCGCTGCGCATGTCTGACAGCATCGTTGTGCGTGTCTCTATGACAGGATGCTCGCGTACTGGAGGAGAAGTTTGGGGAGGTGAAGGAGGAGCTCGATGAGAAGGCATCTAACAGCGAGAGCGCGCTCGATCGCGCTGAGGTGCTGCGAACCCGAGCGTCCGCACTCGCTGACGACACCGGCGCCAAGCTGTCTGAGCTACGCGGTAGGTGGCGCCGCAGTCTTACAACCCCACACATTACTATTACAGTCAAACCTCGGTTATCCGAACGTCAATTATCCGAACAAGATCTCAAGGTCCCGTGAATATTTCCCGGTACTACGATCAGATCAGTTATCCGAACAATCAGTTATCCAAACAAAATACTCCCCGCCCGCCTCGATCGCATAATCGAGGTTTAACTGTATACTATATATTCTTAAATCTGTATGTGTATGTATGTATGTATGTATGTATGTATGTATGTATGTATGTATGTATGTATGTATGTATGTATGTATGTATTTAATTAAATTTTAATGTATGTAACTAATTTCCGCCCCTGTACATCATCGGTGGTGTCGTTGTCCTCCGCGCAGGCATGGTGTCCGAGTTCGTGAGTCAGGAGAGGCTGCTCCAGGACCTGACCGCCGAGATCATGAAGCTGAGTGACCGCATGACCGGCTACCTGGGCGACATCGACACGAAGGCTGACCACTACAGGGACTGCCGGCCGTGAGCCTGACCGCTGCTGCCGCCGCTTCCCTGCTGACTGCTTCTGTTATCTCCATGATGGAATATCCCCACTACAGTCTTCCCTGCTGTAAAGCTTGCAAGTCTGCGTGACTCATAGTCATCATTGGTGTTTTTTGTTGGCAGTTTGACGGTCAGTGTGAGTGCAGGGAGGGCCGTGGAGGCAGAGACTGCGCAGCCTGTAAGGATGACTACTGGGGCGACCCGGCGATCGATGAGTGCTACGGTGCGTAACATACGGTCCCACACACCCATCGCCAATCAATAATCTATAACCAATACGCACTGTTACGGTGGAGAGTCGCCGATTGATGCGGTATATGATCGTTATTCGATTTTTACTCAAATATGGATATCGTAGCATCGAATATGGAATATTGCTAATCAGTAATCAGACCAACCAAGTCTCGTGCATTTCGCGGGAGACTCACGCATCTGGACCCATTCTCTCGCGCTCCCGCATGCCCTAGGCATTTTCAAGCATTCACGCAAAAGAAAAAAACTGTATGCGACACTTCAGAATTAAGGTTTTTATGCCTTAAAATTTAATTTTGCATTCTTTTCTTCGAATGCTAGCAGAATATATGTACTGCAAATACATATTTTAAAGCCAAATATGCAGAAACTGGTCATGTTTGAAAATATTCTGAACCTCCACTATGATATTCCCAAAATGACCCATTCTCCAGCAAAATCTCACTGAACATCCAGCAAGCTGGTTGAACAACCTTGGCAGGTCTGAATAATCTATAACCAATACGCATTGTTACGGCGGAGAGTCGCTGGTAGATGCGGTATATGATCATTATTAGATTTTGACTCAAATATGGATATCGTAATATCGAATACGGAATATCGTGATAGATCTCAAATGTACAATTAAGTTTATGATTAGATGGAAGTGTCAAAGATGGCCGCCGGGCTGTAAACGCTAACAGGTCGTCATGGCAACACGCGGGCAACCGACAATCCTCCGATCTCGTTCTCCAACCTCCACCAGACAGTGGAGCAGTTCCCGTAATGCACGCCAGGGGGCGCTCACCATCCGTGCTTCGTGTTTTGCAGCGTGCGACTGTGACCAGCAGGGATCGGCGACGCGGCAGTGCGACCGTCGGACGGGCCAGTGCGTGTGTCTGCCGGGCATCACCGGGTGGCGCTGCGATGCATGTCAGCGCGGCACGACCGGCGAGCTGCCGAACTGCGTGCCGTGCGGAGAATGCTTCGACAACTGGGACATGATCATCAGCGGCCTGATGAGTGAGTGATGAGGGGCTGAGCTGAGCGGGGCGGGGCTGAGTGGGGCAGAGCGGGGTGCAGGGGCAGAGCAGGGCAGAGCGGGGTGCAGGAGCAGAGCAGGGCAGAGCGGGGTGCAGGGGCAGAGCAGGGCAGAGCATATGTGTGTGTGGGCATATACGTACAGGCAGGTACATATGGGTGCGGCAGGGCAGGGAGGGCAGGCAGGCGTGGTGGGGCAGGGTGCAGTAGGACTGCCACGCTGGGGGAGGCTTTAGGTGACCAGGTGGAGCAGCAGAAACAGTGAGGGTTCACTATGATATAGTTACACAGGTAGGGATGGGTATGCGTGAATGTGTATTTGCCGAAATATCGTATTGTGTATAGCCTAAGTGAGTATCGTTGCCTAAGTAACATGATGCATATTGGACATATCGTGTTACATATCATATCATTGCATAAATATTAGGATACGTATCATTTCCTAAACGTTGGGATACATATCATTACCTAATCGCGTCATGACGCGTCTACCGTGTCATCATTGTCACGCGGCGCTGGCACTCGCGTACGCCGTCTCTGTCAAGCAGATGACACGCAGCGTCTGATCATCGTGACACATGTACCGTGTCATTGTCACATGTCACTGTCACGCAGATGACACGCAGTGTTTGATCGCGGACGCGAACATTGGGATACGTATCATTGCCTCAACATTGGGATACGTATCATTGCCTAATCGCGTCGTGACGCGTCTACCGTGTCATCATTGTCACCGTCACTGTCACATAGATGACACGCAGCGTCTGATAATCGTGACACATGTACCGTCTCATTGTCAACGCCAAAAAGGGGCCGACTCAAAAAATTTTATTGATCTTTTTTTTCTTCTTTTTTTTAACAAATTGTATCACTGTACATTATATAAATCTGTAGGCAATACATTATATGTACCAAGCAAAAGAAACGTTCAACATAAAAGGTATCTCTACACAAGCACACTCGAGCATGTAGACACCACGCTGAATTTATAAAAAGAACCCCGCCCTCAAAAAAAAAAAAAGCCGACCTACCTACCTGCCCAAACTTTTCAGCCTGGGTCGGGTGAGGGCAAACAAAGATTTTTTTAATTGGGACCTCAGTGAGCAATGCAACCACCAGGTACTGTATACACCATATTTTTCGCATACAGATATTTTCGCGAATTCAGACTTGACGTACAATTTCGCGAGCGGTTAATTTCGCGGTCGGTGAATTAAGAATTATTCGGTGTTATTCGGTATGAACGATGTTACGTGTTGTTATTTTCGCGGTCGGGGACGCGTTCGCGAAATTCGCGAAAATTAAACCACTGCGAAATATGCAGCTTATACAGTATGTGTGGCAGCAGCTGCTGTACAGATATGTAGCCATTAGGAACAATCTTCTATACAGGAGTATGTTCGACCCACACGCTTCGCCATCTGAGAAAACCACGTGGCCTTAAAAAAGCCCCGTCATTTACCCGGTCTGATTTTCTCTAGACGGGGCTGATTTTTTTTTTTAACTGATGAATTATGTAATGAAACCTCTGTCACATTCATATGTATTCTTACTATGCTTATTCCCTACTATTTGGTATATGAATTTATAACAACCGGTTCGATTTCGATTCGAAGAATCTCTAAATTTGACGGGGGCCAGAAAAAAAGCCCCGTGGACACCGGAGATGGGGCTGTTTACGGGGCTTGGGCCGATCGGCCGCGTGAAAAGGCGAAGCCTGGGCCCAGTGTGTGGGGCTCATAGACAGTCGAGTGAACCTCTCTACATGTGTATATAATATTATTCACTCGTGATATCAGCATATGTACTTGTAATCGTTAACGAGTGTGAGTGCAAATTTCATGCCTCGTGTCTCATTTCATGTACTCATGCCTAAATACTACGACATGCTATTCCTAATTTCAAGAGCGTATTAAGAATTAATTCTTAATACATTCTTAATTAATACATTCTTAATTAATACATTCTTAATTAATACATTCTTAATTACATTCTCAACATTCTTAATACGCTCTTGCTAATTTCCATATCTTAGAGACCAGCATTTCCCATGTCTGACCAACGCCGAGTGACCAACGATGAGGACACGTCGCTGCATCGCCCCACAACAACACTGCTTCTGATGGCACAACAACGGGAGGCTCCCAAGGGGAGACGCCATGGCCGTCTTCTCCTCGAGGTGAAACCCGTGAGCCAACTGCAGGTGGCGTTCTCCGGCTCGCCTCCCCCGCCGTGGCAGCAGCTGCGTGGAGGAGGTCGAGGCTTGTCGGCCCGCATACTCAAGGATCGCTGGAATGCAACGCTCCGTGACAGCCTCTTCCGACTGCAGCGCGCTCAGCACCCACCACCAGCACCAGCAGCTTATCCAAAACTAGCAGTTGCACGCGGGACATGTCTACAGTCTGAACACCAGTGTGTACCCGTTGGGCAAATCGTAAAAGGAGCCCCCAACGCATCAAAACATTGAAGATCTTCATAGTTATGCAATAAAATAAAACGAATTGGCTATTAAATTATGTTTTATGTTTATTTGACATAATAGTTCTGTTATTGTTCACCTCTATACTTGCTGCTTTAATATCTTTTCATGATGAAGGCACTTTGTAATTTTATTATTGTTAATCGTGCGCTAAAATTTCGTTTAAAACGTTTTTTCGACGCCTTTTCTTTCTTCATAATTGCGATGTTTCACAAATCTACCTGCGCCACCGAGAAAATGTTCAAAATGCCATTGTCAAATCTTGTTGGAGCAGCCGGGACTGATATTTACCATCTTCATAAAATAATATGAATAATAATCATGATATAAAATAATATGAATAATAATAATAAGTGATAATAGATTAGCGACATTTACCTTCTTCATTGCTTCGCCTAATAAAAAATCACGTGCTGTGCCTGTACTGGCAACCGCCATCAACACGCCATTAAAAATTGTCGCGCGCTGCAATTCTTTCACGTGCTCTCGTATAGTTTCTTTTTCAACTTGCCGCCACCTAACGCGAGGGCAACTGTGTAACTATTTGTATTCGCATGAACAAACTCCATTAGCGCGTAAAGCGTGAAGCATTAGTAGAAAGAATCGACGTGAAATGCCTGGAACAAACCGAGAGCACTCTGCTCACGATAAGTACTCTGTAATAAATATGGTCGAAGGAAAAAGCAGCATATATGTGCCTGCAGATAAATGTGCACGTACTTAGCCGATAGAAAATTCTTAGTGTGTCTTATTTTTTGATAAGGCTGACAAAGAGGCACGTTCAAATCATTATACTCAGTTTAATGCTACATACTTTTCCACCGAGCCGTCCAAGAGATCTCTTGAATCTAACTACAGTAGTTGCAAATAAAACAGGCCATTACCTCAGGTGTAAATGCCTATGTCCCTCGTAAAATTATTCGCAATAAGGCTTCAGTCCCCTGGTTGTCATCTTCGAGAGAAATCGATGAGGAAGAGGGATCGCTTGTTCCAAAGGGCCAAACATTTTAAAACGCCTGTGAGTTAGTCTAGATATCGTCATCAAAGAAATTTTATCTCTCAATTGAATCGTAGACTCCATCGAAATTTTCTAAATTGCATTGTCAGTGATAAACTTGATGGTGGTAATTAGAATAAGTAGGTTAGGTAGGTTAGGGTGCGTATCAGACGTGATCAGAATAGCGCTTACAGTTCGCAAAATGTACGTTGGTTGTCGCGAGATGGCGGTATAAGCCTAGTTGTTTTGGCGGTGCATTCGGTGTTGTTCACTGACCGTATAACTGCCGGTGTGATATTCTCTGCTTGTTATTGTCGAAACGAGGCATTCTGAGTCAGATCACAATTATTCTTATCATGCACACGTCGTGTGTTTGACAGTCTACAACGTTTCCTTCTTCGATCCAAATTGTAGAGGTGGTAAGTACAGTTCTGTTCATTACGGCGTGTTCGGTATTCATGCTTGCTATCCATGCTTGGTTCGCGTTCAACTTCAAGTGTAGGTCTGCGAGCTAACACTTGGCACGTACCTAGCTCTAGTACTATAGCCGCTTACATTTGTAAGCGGGCTATAGTACTAGAGCTAGCACGTACCATGCAGTGCATAAATCTATGTGCTATCAATTCTATAGAATATGTGTCCTATTATGTACTCAATCCTAGTTTGGGCCTCCGGTGTACATAGTTCTCATATGTGCAGTTAAACTAATCCGGGGTGCTAAACTAGGCTTGTGGCGTGCTATTTACGGTATCGGTTAAATAAAAATACAGTGACAGGCTGACG
This sequence comes from Priapulus caudatus, assembly GCF_000485595.1. Classification (NCBI taxonomy): domain Eukaryota; kingdom Metazoa; phylum Priapulida; class Priapulimorpha; order Priapulimorphida; family Priapulidae; genus Priapulus; species Priapulus caudatus. Next base: position 55,231 of record NW_014578340.1, read on the forward strand.
GATTGCTATAAAATTGCTCTAGGCCAGCGTTAAGCGTAACTCGTGCTTTTCTATACACGTACATCCGGCCGAAGGATATAAGAGCTGTCCACATTTGCATATGTCGCACATTGCGAAAATGAATTGCCCACCTAGATTTTGGAGCAAAATTAAAAGATAAGCTTCTATAGCTAATAATCGTAAATAACCCTAACGTGATTTTTTTGTCACTTATTTGTGAAAACCTTGTCTCACACTCACCCCTACCACACTGTGGGCGTCGATCAAGAGCTGCGCCTATCGCTCATCATCATTACACAGTTAATAATTATTTCATGAAATTTCCCCCCCCCCCCCTAGGAATTTCCTCAGCCTAGGGCTCTGCTAATTCCTATGCAGCATTTATATGCCCATGCTGGTCGAGCTAGTATCTGCTATAACATGCCTTTATTCGCGTGCACTCCTCTCTTACTATCGCGGGCTTGTAATGCCTGTCTTGCTGTACCGCTCAATATTTCAGTGACGCCAGTGATAAAAATGAATTTATTTACGATATATAGTCAGTGCCATGCCAGTCAGATAAATGTACATGTATGCGTATCAAAGACGAGCAGAGATCGCGCATGCTTTTATACGCATTTATACTTAGATAGCGGAATGTCGTGACAGTTGATGACTAGATGGAGTGTTTGCATAAGCTTGCAATATAGTCTGTCTGATCCAGGATGATAGCATGTGCAGTATGGGCAAATACAGCCATGCCGAAGCCAGAATCACTGAAGCCATGCTGGCGATTGCACTGGCTAGCGCTGTTCCCTCGCTGATAACGCAAGATGATGAGCAGTAGCACAGGCCATCTCACTCGCATGTCAATCAGCTTAGAGTGGTCCGAGGATCCCTGGCAGTGGCTGCTGCTGCTGGTCCTGATGTAGTTCCACACAAACAACAACTACATTGAACAATGGCATAGGTAGAGAAAACAATGGCCATTGCGGTTGGTGAAGATAATGGCAATTTGAAAAAGCAATCGCATGTTTAAAAGAGAATGAATGGCACAGGTATGGAAAGCAGTAGGGTAGATAGACAATAGCACTGCTACTGCCTCTCCTTTGTGCTAGAAGGTTTAATTAATAATTATTAACTAGCACCTAAGCTTAGTTGCCACCGGCTTTGACGTACGGGGCGGGATTTTGCTGGGTTTGAACCTTTAGCCGCCGTACGTGGAATTAGCGTGGAACTGTCTGCACGCTAAACGTTGGCAGCATATGGGCCTTGAGCAGCGGTGTTTGTTTTTACTCCATTCACATTTACGCCAAGCATTTCTTGTCTAAACACAACTAATAAATGCCACTGGTTTCGTAGTACAACTTGGGGGTGGGTGCGCGCGGGCAGGGGGTGTGTAAAACGAGAGGATATGTGTAAAAACGAAGCGTTGATATGCTGGTGTTTTGTGAACTATTAGGGTTGCTTGTTACAAGGGGGTTGAGTGAAGCGGATGCTTCTACTTATGCATCTATTTTACGTTTTACGTATTCTTAGTACAAGTGGGAGTACCACTGACACATTCTTCAGTCATCTGGAAAGAGTCTCTTTGCCAGTAGTCGATGAAAACTCTGTGTGCACTGCAGTGCGCGATATTAGCGCTATTTTGCTGGCGGCCGCCCGTTCAACCCCCTAAACCGCCGGTTCAACCCCCAATATAACCAGTCCACTTAGCCTATTCAAAATTTTGCCTATCTTGCCTTTATATCAACAATAATACAATATTCACCAATTTCCTGACTAGTTTTTACTTAGTGACTACTAAGAAGTAAATCATGTTCCAGCAATTCCTGTCAAAGTCAAACAAGTAGAATTCCACTGATATAGCAATGAAATACTGAAATACTATGAGTATGCCTAATAAACACAAAGCTAATACTTTTATTAATAATCAGGGTTTCTTCTGAGGGAAACTTAGACAAATGAGGTAATGGCCAGTTTGGGAAAAAAATTTGCATGATAGATTCAATTTCAAAGGCGTGACGTAGGCCGTAGGAAAAATGTAGACCCCGTGTCACATGACCCAATAAACGCACATGGTAATCTAAATATGCCAGAGGCACGTGGCATCTATTTATTTTTGGGTTGACACTGTTTTGATAACAGCGGGTAAACACAGGAACATTTACACAACAGCGATGTTAAATTTGACAACGGCGGTGCGCCACTGTACCTCTTATGTATAAGAAACCCTGATGGACTGAATTGAACGAAATTAAGGGCCTGTTCAAATTTGTCTAAGGGCCTGTTTAAAATTGTGGGTGGGCCTGTTCACATTTTGGCTAACTTCATGCCCTGCACTGGCAATTCCTCTTGCAATCAGCGTCACTCTGTGAGTTTGTCTCAGCATCTTCACTGCCTCAGCATCCTCTCTGCCTCAGCATCCTCTCTGTCTCAGCATCTCCACTGCCTCGGCATCCTCTCTGTCTCAGCATCCTCTCTGCCTCAGCATCCTCTCTGTCTCAGCATCTTCACTGCCTCGGCATCCTCTCTGTCTCAGCATCCTCTCTGTCTCAGCATCCTCTCTGTCTCAGCATCCTCTCTGTCTCAGCATCCTCTCTGTCTCAGCATCCTCTCTGTCTTGGCATCCCTTCAGTCTCCCTCATCCTTTCTGTCTCAGCATCCTCCCTGTCTCAACATCAGCTCCCCTTCGTATCCTCCTCTCTCTAGCATCATCCTCTCTCTCAATATCAGCATCTCTCTCACCATCTGCCTTCCTCTCAGTGTCACTGTGTGGTTTCCCCCTTATAGTTTAATTGGGGTTCTCCTTGTCAGTTTAGGGATTCGCCTGTCAGTGTGGGTCTTTCCTTCATAGTATGGATGGTATTCATGGTATTCTCAGTGTGGGGTGCGCTCTGTTGCACAGACGATTGCTAGTCATTCAATCCCTTGTTTACATATTAAAACACATGTATCAACTGTATTCTTAAATGTGGTAGTCTTCCATGGTGACTAAAAATGTCAAGATGAAAATTTAAAAATGGTAAAAATCAGTTGCATTATCCTTAGAATAAAAAATAGTCTCCTTCACCACAAAATATTGCAGAACCGTTACCGTTGAGTTTTTTTGTGTAGATGTTAAAAAAAGGAAATGCAGCACAAGCATTCAGATGTGCAGTCTATGTGTTAGCTTATTTCAAAAGCAACAGCTGCTGCGAAAAATACGGAATAAAATACAAGGGATTTCATAGGGAGTGTTCACTCATGACTCATGAGAGTGTAACTTCTACATTATTAATCATACTGCTGGATGATTTTATTCTGTGCACATAGCAGACGTTGCATTTTTTATGTGCAGTTAGTAGAGCTGTAGAGTTTTTAAGTGCAGAGAGTGCCCTGCACTTGTGTCCTTAATCAGCATTCCTTGCATCTGCTTTATATTTGGCTAAGAAAGCTAATATAGGCATAAGAAGGCTAAGATAAGCATAAGAAGGCTAAGCTAGGCATAAGAACTATTAAGAAGGCTAAGAGGCGTAGAGAGGCTGCTCTGATGAGCTTGAATGCTGGCACATCTTTTTCCTCATCGCTGCTCGCGTGCTGACTGTGGGGACGGCAGGGATGGTTGCGCGCGAAAGGAAGATCAGCGTGTGGAAGAAGGGGAGGGATGGCTCATTAGAGAATGTGCGGACGATTGCACGATGCCACTGACCCTACACATCCGGTGGCCAGGCAGAGTTTCGGAATGTTGGCTCCTATTTTCAACGCGATGCCGCCTTCCGTGACAGCGAAAAATTTCACCGACGGTCGGCGGGAATTGGGTGCAGCTTTCGCCACCGCTTGTGGCATCCCTTGCAGCATCTCTCGCAGCATCCTTTGCAGCATCCCTTGCAGCATCCCTCGCAGCATCCCCTCGCAGCATCCCTCGCAGCACCCCCGCAGCATCCCTCGCAGCATCCCTCGCAGCATCCCCCCGCAGCATCCCTCGCAGCATCCCTCGCAGCATCCCCCCGCAGCATCCCTCGCAGCATCCCCCGCAGCATCCATCGCAGCATCTCCCGCAGCATCCCTTGCAGCATCCCCC
>NW_014578340.1:59323-67644 GCF_000485595.1 Priapulus caudatus
CACACACACACACACACACACACACACACACACAGAGAGACACGCACACACACTCATACACACGCACGCACACACGCATGCGGCGCCCCCCGCCGTATAACTCATAGCACGCACTCACGCACGCACGCACACACGCACACACACATACACGCGCTAATAAAGCTCTGCGCTGCAATAAGTTGGAAAAATGTGGCCGCTAGGGAGCTGTTTGTTATCCATTATTGGAAAGTGGTGTGTGTGTGTGTGTGTGTGTGCGTGCGTGCGTGCGTGCGCGCGTGCGTGCGTGCGTGTGTATGTGTGCGCGCATGCGCGTGGGTGAGCGTCCGACAGTGTATATAATAATGTCATATAGGATGTCTGTGGGTAGATCTACACTCACCCACGCTCACGGCATGCGCAGTGAGGGCGTATACACGCTGCTGCGTATCACCAGAGGGCCTTGGTGGTGGTGTGAAGCGAATTACCGATTCATTAGGCTAGGTGGGACCGGAGGGAGTTCAAAATCCCATTAACAAACTCATTATAACGAAGTAGAATACTGACAAATAAATTAGCAATTAATCATTAATGAGGCGTAGCGAGCCGCCTGGAGGTGAGCGGATGTGAAATGTGTGTGCCCGTGTATGCGGGCCGGAGTGCGTGCGTGCGTGCGTGCGTGCGTGTGTGCGTGTGTGTATGTGTGTGTGCGTGCGGGCGTGCGGTCGGCCGTGTGTGCGTGCGTGTGTGCGTGTGTGTGTGTGTGCGGGCGTGTCTGTGCGTGCGTGCGTGCGTGCGTGCGTGTGTGCGTGCGTTCTTCTGTGATGCTTGCGTGTAGAAACCTGATGGGATTCTTTACGAGCTGGGATGCAGGTGCGACGGAGCACCTCCTCCCCTCCTCTTCATCCTCCTCCTCCTCCTTCTTTTTTCCTCCGCCTCCTTCTCTCTTCCTCCTCCTTTTTATTCTTCTCCCCTTCCTCCACCTCCTCTCTTCCTCCTCTTCCTCCTCTTTTTCTTCTTCCTCCTCCTTTTTCTTCTTCCCCTCCTCCACCTCCTCTCTTCCTCCTCTTCCTCTTTCTTTTTCTTCTTCTCTCTCTCCTCCACCTCCTTCTCTCTTCCTCCTCCTCTTCTTCCTCCTCTTCCTCCTCCTTTTTCTTCTTCTTCCCCTTTTCCACCTCCTCTCTTCCTCCTCCTGCCTCCCATCATTCTTCTCTTTGTCTTTCTCTATCTTCCTCCTCTCCATGATGGCATTCTTTGCGAGCGGGGATGCAGGTGCGACGGAGCACCAGGAGGCTGAGTGCTCCGGATGCGGTACAATGAATGAAAAGCTTGGGGTTTCTATCTCATCGTTACAGCACATGTATCCACCCCTTCTCCTCATCCTCCTCATCATCTGCCTCCTCATGTTCGTCTTCATCTTTTTCTTCCCATCCTCATTTCAACGCGATGCCGCCTTCCGTGACAGCGAAAAATTTCACCGACGGTCGGCGGGAATTGGATGCAGCTTTCGCCACCGCTCGTGGCATCCCTCGCAGCATCTCTCGCAGCATCCCCCGCAGCATCCTCGCAGCATCTCTCGCAGCATCCCCCGCAGCATCCTCGCAGCATCTCTCGCAGCATCCCCCGCAGCATCCCTTGAAGCATCCTTGCAGCATCCCTCACAGCATCCCTCGCAGCATCCCTTGCAGCATCCCTTGCAGCATCCCTCGCAGCATCCCTCGCAGCATCCCCCGCAGCATCCCTTGCAGCATCCTCGCAGCATCCCTCGCAGCATCCCTCGCAGCATCCCTCGCAGCATCCCTCGCAGCATCCCCCGCAGCATCCCTCGCAGCATCCCTCGCAGCATCCCCCGCAGCATCCCTCAGCTGCATCCCGAGGAGATGATGCCAAACACCTGCTGGCTTCCTCATCATCCGCCTTCCCGAGTCGGCGACCGCTCGTGATGAGGATGGTTAACGTAACCATGGCGATGTCTGCTGCCGGGACGTGTCAGTTATCCCCGGAATTCGATGACGAGCCGCAGTGTGAGTGGTTTCAGGGTTAGAGATGTGGTTGGTGGCTGTCAGCTCGACTGAGTGTTCCCCGCGCCGTTGGGTAATAGGTGGGGACGTTTAGAGATGCGAATCAGGGGGGAGGATGCACTCACCCGCGCGCACTGGCAGGCACGGGACCTATTACTGATCCCCTGCATAAACACAAGCCATGAGTAGAGACTGACACCCCTGTGTCGGTGCCTTGAATCATTATGGTTCTTATTAGCTCTAGAACTATAGCCCTTCGCTCTGCATACAGGCCTGTGTGCAGAGCGAAGGGCTATAATTCTAGAGCTAGGATCTGATATGCTCAGGCACGCGTTGGAGGCAGTCTAGGCTATGACTACGGCCTCGCAGAAGCCTATTAGAAGATTTTAAGGAGCTGTGCAGGCGGTCAGTGCCAGCATCAGGCGCGCACATGTCCGCGGCTGGCTATTGTTCTCACACGCGAGCTCATTAGTAAATAGATAAACAGATTTCTGCTGATGTAGATCGTATCTGGATTAGACTGCGAGGTTGTGTAAGAGTTTGCTTATTCTAAGACCCCCTCATCTAACCAGGTTTTGCGGCTAGGTTTGGTTAGCGTGTGATTAGAGCTAGATAGCGAGGTCATTGCAGGCCTCCCCTGCCGGGGTCTGCCCGCAGTGGAGGGGTGAGCATTAATTGATTCCCTCAGGTCACTCGCTAGAAGCAATTTACTAGTGCTGCCGGTGTTGCTGCTGGGGAGGATAGATGGGGATTAAGATAAGGATACTGGGGTCCGGGAGATGCTACTGATACCCGAAGCGGTTTATTCACTTGAAGTGTTGTTATCGTTGCGTCGTTCTCTGATGTAATACTAGTAGCAGCAACAGCAACAGTGAGTAGCAGTAGCAGTAGCAGTAGTTGCAGCAGCAGCAGTAGCAGCAATAGCAGCAACAGCGTCAGCAGCTGCATCAGCAGCATCAGCAGCAGCAGCAGCAGCAGCAGTACTAGTACAGCACTTGCTATGGCCGGACCCTAGTACGAACGTTGGCGTAAAAGTATACTATAAGTGAGTGCATTAAAACGCTCCCGCCACTCGCCCGCATCACGGCCCGCCGCTGCTGCTAGTACGCATGCGCAGCTCGGCCCCCCCTCGCTGCCGAATCCCTGCAAGTCAAATATGAGTATTTATAAATAATTAGCATTAAATATTATACAATAGTATAACATAAACGCTAATAACTGTATAGACGCCGCCGCGCGTGACGTGGTGCCGTGACGGGGTGCCGTGACGGGGTGCCGTGACGGCCCGAGCTGCCGTCTGTCTCCCCCGCGCACGCATGCGGCGCCCGCCGCCCTATAACTCATAGCACGCACGCACTCACACGCACGCACGCACGCATGCGGCGCCCCTCGCCCTATAACTCATAGCACGCACGCACTCACACGCACGCACGCACGCATGCGGCGCCCCTCGCCCTATAACTCATAGCACGCACGCACTCACACGCACGCCGCACGCACCGGCCACACACTCAAACAGACGCCACGCACGGCCGATGCCGGAGCCCCCCGCCGGATACTCACAGCACGCACTCCGCACGCCACGGCACGCACAGCAGCCGCACACACACCAGAACACGCCATGCTAATGACAAGTCTCTGCCGCTTGCGCCAATAAGTTGAAAAAAGTGTGGCCGCTAGACGCTGTTTGTTATCCGATTATTGGAAGTTGGGGGTGCTGGTGTGCGGCTGCGTCGCCGTGCAGTGTGTGCGGGCGTGTGTATCGGCGCCTGCGCGCCATGCGCGCGGGGGTAGCGTGCCTGCGGCAGGGTATATAATAATGTCAATTCGGATGTCTGTGGTAGAGCTACACTCACCCACGCTCACGGCGATGCGCAGGAGGGCGATACCACGCGCTGGGTATCCACAGAGGCCTGGTCAGTGGTGGTGAAGCGATATTACCGCATTCATTAGGCTAGCGTGGGACGGAGGGAGTTCGGAAAATCCATTAACAAACGCATTATAGACGACGATAGAATACTGACAAATAAAATTAGACAATTAATCATTACTGAAGGCCGGAAGCGATGATCCGCATCTGGAGCGTGAGCGGATGTGAAGATGGGTGTGCCCGTGTGGCGAGGCGGGCGTGTGGGCGGCGTGCGTGCGCCTGCAGCGTGTTAGGATGGCCTGTGGGTGGGCGTGGCGTGCGCTGCGTGCCGTGTAGTGTGAGTGGCGGCGTGACGTGCGGGCGTTCTTCCCCGTAATTGCGGGCGTGTAGGAAACCTGAGTCGGGATTGTTACGAAGCTGGGTCGCAGGTGCGACGAGCCAGCCTCCTTCCCCATCTTCTGCATCCTCCTCCTCCAGTTGTCTTATTCTTCCCCTCTGCCTCCGGTCTTCCTCCGCCTGTGCTATTCTGTCTCCCTTCCTCCACCCTCTCTCCTCCTTTTCCGCCTCCCTCTTCGCTGCTTTTTTCTTCTTCCCTCTCACCTCCGCTCTTCCTCCTCTTCCTCTGCAGGGTTCGTCTTCTCTCCCTCCTCACCTTCTTCTCTCTTTCCGCCTCCTTTCCTCTTCGTTGTTCTTCTCTCGCCCCTCCGTCCACCCCTTCTCTCTGCTCTCCTGCGCCTCCCCATCATTCTTCTCTTTGTCTGTCTCCTATCTTGCTCCTCTCCATGCATGGCATTTTGTGAGCGGGGAGCAGGTGGACCAGGAGCACCAGGAGGCTGGAGTGCTCCGGGAATTGCTGTGACAAGGATCGAAAAGCTCGGGGTTATCTATCTCTCGTACAGCACATCCACCCCTTCTCCTCATCCGCTTGCATCATCTGCTCCTCACCTCTTCTCGGTCTCATCTTTTTCTGTCCAACCTCCTCCTTCCTCTTCCTCCTCTCTCCGCCCTCCTCCTCCGGTCCTCCTTCCTGCCTCCTCCTCCGACCGTTTCTTCTTTCCGCCTCCTCCACCACTCTTCTTCTCCTGGGTAACCCGCCTGCTCCCATCTCCTTCTCGGCGCCCTTGCCTCCGTATCTTCCATCTTCTTCTCACACCAGCAAAAGCAGGATCGTGACCCGCGACTGTATGAGAAGGTCATGTTTTAAACTGCTCGCGTCAAACGATCCGGACCGTCCGAGAACAGCGCAATAAAGGAATGGTGTTAGGACCTGCGAATTTACCGTCACATTACTCAATTCAAAATTGGCGAGTAGTGTAACCTAGGGACTGGAACGCGTGTCGTCGCCGCTCTGTGCCATGCCGCCCCGTAGCAGCTGTTGCCAGCGCACGCGGGAAGATGGGATCCGACTGTCAGTGGTACGGAATCGCGTGATTTCTAGGCAGGTGAGCGGATATTCACATACGTTGAAACGATGGCGTTTGCTAAAGAGAAGGCGGGGCAAGATTGCCAGCAGTTGGACTACCTCTCGATATCCCTCCCCCCCCCCCTCTACGATCCGGGACACGTCAGGCGGTGATTGAGAGGCTTTAAACGGATTTACGTTCGAAATCATTGACTTAAAACTGCATGCCAAACAGTAGATGCAGAGGAGAAAATCGAGGATATATAGGGAGCTGGGAACACTGGCGGACCGTACGGGATCTTCACCGTCTAAATAGAGGGGATAGAATCGTGGCTGGATGACACCAACCCTCTCCCGCGCCACTAACGGACAGAAGTTATGCTGTATATAACATAGACGAAAATTGGTATTGAGCCACATGTCGTAACACCATGCATATTTAGATATAGCGACATTAATGGTTAGCATCTGGTGCCAAATTTTCGACGATATAAAGCAGCGGCACGGTTCCACCCCGAGAATCCGCAGAGGGCCGCGCACCAACGCCACGACGCACCGAAGCCGCGTAGACACATCGATAGGGTACGGGCTGGTTGCAGGACCTGAGGCGCTGCAAGTGCACGCAGGCACGCACGCACGCACGGCAGGCGACGCACGCACGCAGCGCTGGGGCATCATCGGTCTGGTAGTCGCGAGCCGGCGGGCGGCAGAAGGTGAGCGGCAGCGACTGAACCACAAGACACGGACAAGAAATCCAGAAGTCGACAGCGAAGACAGGAGGGCGTCGCTGAGTCAATGCAGCACCGCGGCCGGGCGGTCCGGCGGCACAGTCTGCAGGCCATCACGTGGGAACAGCCGTGGCCCGCCGAGTCGCTGCAGGCAGGAGGGGAAAAACAACCGGTGGCAACATGAGGCGCGAGGCCGGGCGGTGATATAAACATAAGAGTGCAGGCGATGCGGAGGCGAGGTGGGGCTGAGCGGAGGGGTTATGCTGGAGGCGATCTGGGTATGCTGATGGCGGATGGGATGCGGGCGAGGGGATGCTGACGGCGGAGGAATCGCGAGGCGAGTGGGATTGCTGAGTGGCTTTAGGACGCGGGTAGCGCTGAGCGATGGTGGCTGACTAGCGTAGATGGGTAGAACAAGAGAATACGCTGGAATCTCGGATCCGGGCCACGGATCAGGTCTGCTAGGAGATAGCCTGCAATTGAGCGCGCGCAAGTTTGCCCGACGGAGGATCGTCGGAAGAGAAAAGTGACTGGGCCATGCCCGAGCGACGAGATGGAAGATGTGCAGATGATTGGGGAGCGGTGTGTGTGTGTGAGGGAGTCGGGGGCGGCGTGTCTGGGGGTGGTGGGCGGGCGTTGTAGTGGGAGTTTGGTGGCTTGTGTTGGTTGTTCTTCTGGTGGTCGCGTGTGTCGGAGCATCGATCGCATGACAACCGAGCGGGAAGCCGGAAGACAGCGAGATGACGAGGAAAAGACCAGAGCCCGCACATGCGTCGGGGAAGGCTCCGCCGCGGCGGAGGGTTGGCGATGGACCTGCCGATGCCAGCGGCCGTGAGGAGAGTGCCATGCGTCGAACAGAGTACGGCGCCAGCGGTGGCTAGCTGGTATGGCTGCCGAGAGAATATAAATCCGGTGTACACCTGCTCCAGGTTGGGTGTGAAGCAAAACCGACAGTACGGGCGAACGGCCGACCGCGCACGCATGCGCACGGACGTACGCGAACAGAGAGAACCCAGCACAACACAGCGCACGGAAAGGGCACACGCACTCTTCAGACTACCACCACCCGCAAGCGCAACAGATACAGTCCGAATCGCCAGAGTCCACACCTTATCGAACACGAACGCTCGTACACAAAGAGCACCACACACACCGGACAGCACCGACGAGATAGCAACGAACACACACAACGGGAACAACACAGCGCACTCCTCACACACACACGCAGCACACACGCACGAGACAGCACCAATACACGACACACACGGACAGCACACAGACAACCACCACACTCAGCACGCCCACGCCACACCACGCACAGATCTGCGATGCAACTATCCCCGCAATGTTTACATTTGTCAGCGCTCTGTGTGAGGATAAGATTGAGAGGCTTCTGGCCATTATGCGGAAGCTTCATCGCCGGACGTACAAGTATTCTACAGTGATGCCACTCATGAGTCTTCCGTTACACAGTATCTGGTGGGGACCCACAGCGGCAAGCACGTCGGCCACACATTAGGGCAACCACCGCGCGGGTTATCAGGCTAACAGTATTTGGCAGTCGAGGGCAGCCGCACATGTCTCGTAGTACAAGAGGAGGGACAACTTAGCGCTAGGAACCTATAGCGCTAGTAGCTGCTGGCGAGCGACGATAGTTCTAGAGCTAGTATAGGCATCCACCATATGACATCTAATCATTATTCAGGACCATCTACCTTGGCAAGATGTCACTATCTGAAGTAATAATATATAACTAAGGACGTTAAATCAGAGGCATTACGGGTCATAGATAGGGCATTCACTTAGGCAGTACACCTAGAGTGATATTACCTACTATAGCATGGGCGTGAGGGCACGCAGTACGTATATCAGGTGCGGCCACCTCTGGCCTGCTATCTTGAGAGGTCGTATATACATGAGTCGCACGCTTTGCACTGTTGCCGGATGTGGCAGCCGCGATACATTGGGGACTCCGTCATGTAATGTAGATAAAACCAAAAGTACGTACACAATAAACTCTTAGACTTGGGTGTCAATGATGATGCGATTGTCAGCTCAACTTTAGACGGCTTTGTTTTCGAGCGCCAAAAGATCTGATTCGAGATGACCTATGGAGACAACGACCGGGAGCAGGGGAAAGGAAGTCAGCGCCGTATGTCGGCGGTAACTGTGGTGGGCCGCCGAGATGGTGTGAAAGAGATGGAGTTTGCTGACGGGAGTAGAAGGTGCAGATTCTCGCGCGGCAGAGCCTAAGTAAGTACCGCAAGAGGGAGTACCTCACGAGATTGGAGATAGTATCGTTGACAATGAAGAACTTTAGACAT
>NW_014578340.1:69051-72597 GCF_000485595.1 Priapulus caudatus
CTCTCTGACTGTCTCTCTCTTTCTCTCCCTCTCTCTCTCTTTCTCTCCATCCTCCCTAGTTCCTACGCTCTGCACCCCCTCACTCCTGCTGCTGTATATTGTAGGCGACTATATATTATCAAGAGCATTAATACGCCCTCGATATTATCATTGCATCATGCGACGTGTTTTGCAACGAAATACGAATTGTACTGGTTGTGTTAGCCGATCTACTTCTGTAAGGAGAGTACGCGTGGGCTGAAGGAGGGTTATTATAAGAGAGACAGCGATGAGGAGGAAGAATGGGATGTAAATGCGGAGGGGAAGGGGGCGGGAGTAGAGTGAATGGGTGAATAGGGTGGATGTGGAGTAGGAGAAGAACGAAGAATAGTAATAACAGTGATACAGGGAAGGAGTGCGGGATGTAGCGGAGGAGGGGTAGGCGGAGGAGGAGGGGGAGGGGGAGGAGGAGGAGGAGGAGAAGGAGAGTAGAGATGGAGGAGGTGGAGAAGGAGGGAAAGGGAAAGAGGAGATGGAGGAGGAGGATGAGGAGGAGGAGAAAGAGAAAGATGATGAGGATGCCGAAGAGGAGGGGTGGGACGACGAGGAGGAGGAGATAGAGATGGAGGAGGAGGAGGAGGAGGAGGAAGAGGAGGAGGAGGAAGAGGAGGGGCAGGAGGAGATGGAGGAGGAGGATGATGAGGAGGGGCAGGAGGAGAAGATAATGGAGTGTGACGATGAGACATTGCGTCGTCCTGCTATATTAAATTATAATATACTATATACTACGTCATGGATTTTCTATGGTGCATATTTGTAAAAATTGTGTTTGTTCACATCGAGCGGAATAGCAAAATAGGAAGTATAATGCAGCAATTCAACCATAAAAAGTGAACAGAATCACTTACATTTTGTGAAAAAGTGGACATAACTTTTACGATTTACGGTGACGTCATCACTTTAATGAATGCGTTTGACAGCTTCATTAGAAGATGCGGGCAGCAGCGGTGGTTCGAGGGAGGCTGACGATAATTGGTGACGATTAGAGGCTGCCACGTAAATGGACGCGTGCGCTTTTTTCGGCGTCGAAATTTTTCCGAGAAGAAGAACGCTGTATAGAGAGAGAGAGGGGGGGAGGTGGAGAGAGAGAGACGCGCGTTATGACAAAATCAGGAGAGTCATATTAATTTAATCCGTCGGGTAGGATCTTAGGATAACATTAATTACGACAGATACGTTATCACACCAGTGCGTGTGTGTGCGCAGTTGCGTGCGTGCGTGCGTGCGCGTGCGGCGGTGTGCGCGTGCATGTTTGCGTGTGTGTGCGTGCTTAGGTCTTGTGTGTACATGCGCGCGTGCTTGTCTGCTGTTGTGTTGAGTGCGCGCGCGTGCATGCGTGCGTGTACACTACGTGCGTACATGCGTGCGTGTACACTACGTGCGTACATGCGTGCGTGTACACTACGTGCGTACATGCGTGCGTGTACACTACGTGCGTGTTTGCGTGCGTGCGTGCGGGCGTGCGTATGCGCTGAACAATATTTCACTCAGTAACTGATGAACGACGATGTGGAAACTCAATATCAATGGAAACCGCTTTGTTGATCGACTGTTGACCGTAGTGACCGACGAGTGTGTGGTCTCTGGGAGAGACGCTTAATAAGAAGCTCCTCCCTTCCCCCCTCTCCTTCTTCCTCCCCCTTCTCCTGGGCCTTCAGTGTGAGCCGACAAACACAGGTGTATTGACCTATAAGCCTTACGAGTAATAACGTTCATCTTGATACTAGCAATAGCCCAGTCTTATAGCAGTGATGAGGGACAGGCGCAGCTCTTGATCGACGTCTATAGTGTGGTAGGGGTGGGTCTGAGACAAAGCTTTCACGGATAAGTGACGAAAAAAAAATCACGTTAGGGTTATTTACGATTATTAGCTAAGCTTTTTTTAAATTTTGCTTCAAAATCTAGGGGGCACGGGGGCTCTCTCCCTCTATAGTTCTCCTTCTGTATTTGTCTCTATCTCTCTCTATCTATCTCTAACTCTCTCTTTATTTATTTCTTTCTCTCTCTCTCTCTCTCTCTCTCTCTCTTTCTCTTGCATGCTTTCCCCCCCCCTCTCTCTTTTCTATCCTCCATCCCCGGTCTCTCCGATCCTCTTTCTGTTTCTTTGTCCCACTTCATCTGTACGCCTGTCTATCTTTCTTTCTCCCCCTCTCTCTCTCTCCCCTCTCTCTTTCTCTGTGTTTCGTATATGTAACATAGGGTGGCGTATATCAGTATCAGCACACGCAGACGGTGACTGTACGCGCAGGTGAGTTTGCACGCTATAGGTGTGATCGTCACCGTGTTTGTTCTGTCCCCCCCCTCCTCCGTGTGATAAGACGTGCAGGTGTCACCGAGTGTGTAGCTTGGGCTGGGCTGCTGGCCGCCTAGGTATTATAGTACCCAGCAAGCAAGCAGCGAGGTGCGAGGCAATGCATACATGCGATTTCCTGTGCTTGATCACACAGCTCCTGTCAGGTCTGTGTGTATGGTCTCCCACTAGTGTGGCGAAATCACTGTGGGAGGGGGGGGTGGTTCCCACGGCTTTATCCCCCAGGCGGAACCTCCGATCTCTTTCTCTCTCTCTCTCTCTCTCTCTAGGCTTATGGCTTAGCCGACAGTATTATACAGTGATGCACTCATGATCTCCTCACATTGGGGTCCACAGCGTGCAGCACGTCGGCACACATTAGGGCAACCACCGCGCGTTTATCAGCTAAATATTTGGGCAGTCGAGTACACCGCACTGGCCCGTATACCAAGGCATCCACTAGCTCTAGAACTATAGCTCTGCTGTGGCGGAGCGAAGGGCTAGAGTTCTAGAGCTAGGCATCCACCATATGACAACTAATCATATACTAGGCCATCTACCTTGTCAAGCTGTCATATCTAGTTATATATTAGGACATTCACGAGGCATTACCTGGTCATATATTAGGGCATTCACGAGGCATTACCTGGTGATATTACCTACTATATTAGGGCGTGAGGGACGCAGCTATATATAGGTGGGCGGGCTCTGCCATGCTATACGTGGTCGTATACATGAGTACGTTTCACTTGTTGCCGTACTTGGCGATACGTTGGGGGATCCATCATGTAGGTGTCAATATACGTGTCGCAAATTAGGGCTTTGTTTGAGCCGCAAAAATCTACGGGGCGGCAGCAGCAGCGGCAGCAGCAGCAGCAACAACAACAGCAGCAGCAGCGGCAGCAGCAGCAGCAGCAGCAGCGGCGGCAGCGGGCGTGTATTATTATATTTACAGCGTGTATATTGACAGCATCGTCGGTCTGATTCATAATACGGCCTGACATGAGTCAACCTGACAACAGCCATCCTTATTATGATGATAACTATACCTGGCTGCGCAGGTGTGTTCAGTCAGCGACCAATTACTGCGCCGATCCTAGTCTCTGTTTACCTGCGTGCAAATTACCTGCGATGAGGTACGCTCCTCTCTCTCTCTCTCTCTCTCTCTCTCTCTCTCTCTCTCTCTCTCTCTCTCTCTCTCTCTCTCTCTCTCTCTC
>NW_014578340.1:73141-75663 GCF_000485595.1 Priapulus caudatus
TAAATATTAATTAAACAATAATTGTATAATTGTTATAATAATTGGTGTAATAATAATTGAATAATGATTCGCATCAATACATTAGTAGTGTCTTCTGCGTCAATCGTCACTATCAACAGCAGCAGCAGAAACAGAAAGTTAGCATCTAATCATGGTGGATTGATGTAGTTTAATACTTGATAGCGAGATATAGGTGTTGTACAACAGTAGAAGGCGTCTATAGGCAGCAGGCCTGAATAAGCATCGAACAAAAATTGAATAAAAAAATACTCAGTGTTTCGTCGTATACACCACATACACTTTTATTTATTCATTATTCATTTATTTATTTAATCAATATTTGTTCATGTTAAATAACCACAGTTTCAAGCTCTATACTCCGCTCGAAACTTTTGCCAGCTCTATGATGCGCATTTATACAAAGCAGACGGATCCCGTTTCAAACACAAAAATGACCAACCGGTCACCATGGCTACGCCACTTGACGGAATGGCACAACTGCACGATAAGACCAATTTTACTTCTAATGCTTTTCAGACGTCCACGAGACATCTAACTTGCGCGCATAATACAAATTAGTGCACTCTAGTGCCGAATGTTACCGAAAAAAAAGGTCAAAAGAAGGCCTTTTCCAGACACCAAATAGTATAATTTGTGGGAGGTTACGGTTGTATGCCCCCTATAATGGACCCCCCCTATGGCCCCAGGCTATGGACACTTACTAATGCTGATAGGGTCTATGTCCCCCAGGGTACTATCGGAGGGTACCCTGGGTACGGTTCGATATATCGGAAAGTACCTCGGGGTACTATACGATATGTCGCTGCGTACACTGCATTGCCCCACCGTACCGTACCTTGACTTTCAGCCAACTGATGTCGTAATACATACCGCTTGTCGGCAGGAAACGCGCCGCTTTATGCTCCCGTTCCTTGTTTCCGGTCCGTTCCCGCAAAATATTCGTTGCAGTATTCGCATTTCCGACTGTCAAATACGCGCATGCGCTACGGACGTATTTCCGATGTTGTAAAACTAAAATATAAAAGCTAGCTCTTCGTTTAAAAAAAAGGAAAAAGAAAAATATAGTCAAACATAGCATACATTTTTATTGGATTGCGATGTTTTGAGCGGTTTTGGCAGTCTATGTTTGATTGTGGTTAACTTGACAGAGTGTATGTATGACGACATCAGGTCGGTGAAAGTCAAGGGTTACGGTGGTACAATGCAGGGATACGCTGCGACACTTATCGTATAGTACCCCGAGCGTACTTTCCGATATATCGAACCGACCATGCGCAGGGTACCATCGATAGTACTCTTGGGACATAGACCTATTCAAGCCTTTACTAATGTAGTAGTCTTGATTCGCAGTTGATGGGCTCGAGTTGGCTCAGGCGTGGGCCTCGTTCTCCTGCGCAAGCTACGGTTTGCTAAAGACTTTGTCTATTCTAAACACATCAGCAACAGAAAGCTGTGCAAGTGTTCGCTGGCTTGGTCACCAGATGCGGGCAATTAACCTTATAGTTGTGCCACCGCACTATACGGAAAGAGCGAGTGTGTGTCGTGTGTGTTGTGTGTGTTGTGTGTGTGTGTGTGGGGTGGTGGTGTGTGTGTGTGGGGTGTGTGTGTGCGCTGCTGTGTGGTGTGTGTGTGTTGTGTGTGTGTGTGTGTGTGTGATGTGTGTGTGTAGTGTGTGTGTGGCCTGTGTGTGTGAGTGTGGGCGTGTGTCGTTTGTGTGTGTGTGTGTGTGGTGTGTGGTGTGTGTGTGTGTGGGCACTGTGTGTGTGTGTGTGTTGTGGGTGTGTGTGGCCTGTGTGTGTGCGTCGCTGTGCGTTGTGGGTGTGTTGTGCCGTGCGTGGGCGTGCGCGCGTGCCGCGAGTGTGTGGTGTTGGTATTGGGAGCGCGGGCGGGGCTTTCACTGACGTACGCTATACCGTATTACGTATATGCAATGTGTTTACGATTATCACATAGATGACACCGTCCTGTTGTGTTCCTCTGTCGTGCTGGTGGTCATGTTGGATGCTGCGTATGGCTTTCATGCAGTATAAGGGCGGTGTTAGAAGAGAGACAGAGGAGAGAGAGAGGACGAGAGATGAGAGAGACAGAAGGAGAGAGAGAGAGAGAGGGAGAGGAGAAGCGCAGGAGAGAGAGAGAGCGAGAGAGACGAGAGACGCGGACCGTTGGCACGAGGGGAGAGAGTGCAAGCCTGGTTTCCACTCGACCCTTCCCGGAGAGGTAGGAGGGAGCGGAGGAGGGAGAGAGAGAGAGAGAGAGGGAGGGGGAGGAGAGATGAGTACGCGGAGAGAGCGAGAGAGAGAGACGAGGGAGAGAGAGAGTAGGGAGGAGAGAGAGAGAGGAGAGAGACGTGTTGTGCGAGAGAGACGAGAAGAGAGAGAGCGAGATAGAGGGTAGCGTGCACTGAGCGTCAGGATAGCGTGTAGAGAGTGGTGGAGCTAAACTAGATGGTCTGATGGTTTTACTGAAAACAGCTGATGTCTGCCTTTGAGGCGCAGGATCTT
>NW_014578340.1:75688-77118 GCF_000485595.1 Priapulus caudatus
TATAATATATAATAGATTTTCTATTATCGACTCTTGATAGCGTTGGGCGTACATGAGAGAGGATAGGAGTACGGGATATGCCCGGTGTAGCGCGAAATTCCTGGGTTGCGAAATACATGATATAGAACGCGTATGCCAGAGTTTGATTGTTTAATTCGCATTGTTCGCTTGATTGTTCGCTGTGTGTACATGCACAAGCGAGCGTGCGTGTGTACATGTAGATATTACAAGCTAGTGTGCGTGTGTACATGTACAAGCGGGCGTGCGTGTGTACATGTAGATATACAAGCGGGCGTGCGTGTGTACATGTACAAGCGAGCGTGCGTGTGTACATGTAGATATTACAAGCGAGTGTGCGTGTGTACATGTACAAGCGGGCGTGCGTGTGTACATGTAGACATACAAGCGAGTGTGCGTGTGTACATGCACAAACGAGCGTGCGTGTGTACATGTACAAGCGAGCGTGCGTGTGTACATGTAGATATTACAAGCGGGTGTGCGTGTGTATATGTACAAGCGAGCGTGCGTGTGTACATGTACAAGCGAGCGTGCATGCGTACATGTACAAGCGAGCGTGCGTGTGTACATGTACAAGCGAGTGTGCGTGTCATGTACAAGCGGGCGTGCGTGTGTACATGTACAAGCGGGCGTGCGTATGTACATGTACAAGCGGGCGGGCGTGTGTACATGTAGATATACAAGCTGAGTTTGATTGTTTAATTCGCATTGTTCGCTTGATTGTTGGACGCATTGTTGTTTATTTCGCGCGACACCGGAAGAACAGGGCCAGAGCAGTTCATCTATTATTTATAACGTTCGGTGAAATATATTTCTACGGTGATTCATTGCTATATAGATTCATTCAATAGATTCAATAGATTCATTGCTATATATATATAGATTGCTGATAGGAAGTAAGGACACCCCAAAACACACACACACACACACACACACGCACACGCACAACCACCACACGCACCACGCACCACGCACGGCAACACACACACACGCACGCACACACACACACACACACACACGCAACATACAGGACGCTCTTCGCCCCCGAAACTAGAACGCTTCCTTAAGTGAACATGCGCCCCGAGCCGTTAAGACATGCTGTTTTTTTCTTCCATCCTGTTTCTTTTTGTCTTGAATCTTTGTTTTGCAGGGCGCGTAGGAAACTAGTAGGCCATGTCTCTTTGTCTTTCTTTTTGTTTCGGCCTTGTAACTGACACACATAACACAGTTCTTACTAACTTACTCACATCATTGCAAATTGTTTCAATCAAATGTTTCCATCGCATGACCGGGATTGTCCGCTATGCTTTGTTTATTGCGCCGTCTTCGGAATGGCAATGCAAAAACACAGAGGCGCTTGCCGCGCATGCCGCACTTAGGAGCGTCTAGTTTCGGGCGAGCCGTCCAAACTC
>NW_014578340.1:80225-82385 GCF_000485595.1 Priapulus caudatus
TGCTGCTGCTGCTGATGCGGGTAGTGGTGGTGCTGCTGCTGCTGCTGCTGCTGCTGCTGCTACTGCTGCTGCTGCTGCTGCTGCTGCTGCTGCTGCTGCTACTGCTGCTGCTGCTGCTGCTACTGCTGCTGCTGCTGCTACTGCTGCTGCTGCTGCTGCTGCTGCTGCTGCTGCTGCTGCTGTTGGTACTGCTGCTGCTGCTGCTGCTGCTGCTGCTACTGCTGATGTTGCTACTGATGCTTCTGCTGCACCCTTACTCTAAACCTAACCCTAACCATAACTTAACCCATATTCATAATGATATAGCTATAACAGTACGCTAAACCCTACCCTTGACCACCTATCAATGGCCACAGACGCAACACTAATCATATAACTCGTGTCAAGTAATGCGTTTGACATGGGGGACCCTCTGTGATATAGCAATGCTGCAAAGAGACTTATTATCGATTGAATATCGATTCTTCCTGCCTGTCGAGTCCAGAGTGCGATTCGCGTGATTCGTATAATCCGCAGGTTTGTTTGTCTTCTCATGAGTCACCTAGCACGCACTCACGCACGCACACACGCACACACGCACACACGCACACAATGTAAGGGGAACATGCAGGTGGTAGAGTATATACAGGGGTTAGAGGGATTGAGGGAGTTAGAGAGAGAGCGCAGGTGGGGTCGAGGGACAGGGGATAGAGTAGGTAGACGGGTTAAGGGGATAGAGGAGGGTAGAGAGGTAGGGGGTAGAGGGGGGATAGAGGCAGCAGGAGCAGGGCCAAGGGGGTTAAAGAAGTGGGTAAAGAAGGCAGGAGGTAGAGGGTGTTAGAGAGGGTAGGGGAGAGGGGCAGGGGATAGAGGAGGATAGAGGCATCAGGAGCAGGGCCAAGGGGGTTAAAGAGGGCGGGTAATGAAGGCAGGAAGTAGAGGGGGTTAGAGAGAGTCGGAGATAAAGCTGAGGATATCTGGCGGAGGCGGTACTGCACGTCGAGCGAGTTTTACGAGAAAACGAGGAACACATGCCTCGGCGATGCGAGTCCTCGGACCGTCTGAGCTGCAGAGGCACCCCCGCGCCCGCCGCCGCCGCCGCCGCCCCGTCCCGTCGCGCTAAATCCGTAACACTTTTCTGCAAAAAAGCTGCGATTATTTTGGCACAGTTGTGACATGTGTGAGCGCGTCTACGTACATGTGTATGGAGGTATTAGTGCGTGGGCCTCCTGCCAGTTCGCTTCGCTCTGAGAGGGGCAGACAACGCTGCACGGGTCTCTCTCTATCTCTCTCTCTCTCGCAAGCCGCAGATTCCTGGAGGGGAAAAAACAGGGCTTCATGTGAGGGATGTTATGGCTTGGTACGTAACCCCGCGCGATGTCTGGCTAATATATCATAAGCCTGTCGGCCGCCTAGCTATTTCAACTCCGACGACGACCACTAGGTGGCGTGCATCCGTGGCAAGTGACTCCTTGCGACCGCCAGGTGGCGTGCATCCTTGGAAAGTTACTGCTTGCGACCACTAGTGGGCGTGTATTTTTTAGTGTGCTGAGAAAAAACACGTCCGAGCGAATCTTCGAGACTCTCTCTCTCTCTCCTTTGATTCGATTTCGCGGCGTAACCCGGGGCGACGGGGGAAGCTGTGCACGCGAGGATGCTGTGAAGGCATCAGAGAAGCCATTAAAAGATTACTCTCACACTCGCTGTGCATGCGGTCGGTGTTGCCAGGCCATCCTCCTCCCACCTTCACGCTGCACCACGCTGCCAAGTACACGCAATTATGTACAATTATGAATCAATTAGGAAGACAATTACTGCCAATTATCAGCTATGAATAAATAATCATAATAATAACCGATATATGCATATATATATTATACATATACATGTACATGTACATATTTATACACACACGCACACGCACACGCACACGCACACGCACACGCACACGCGTTGTACATGCACACGCGTTGTACATGTACATATATATACATACGCACACGCACACGCGTTGTACATGTACATATATATAGGTTAAAAATATTATCCATTGCGGAAATGAAACTTGCTTACTATATCCCGTTTGTCCCAAACGGGATATAGTAAGCAAGTACATATATATATACATACGAACACGCACACGCACACGCACACGCACACGCACACGCACACGCACACGCA
>NW_014578340.1:84834-85637 GCF_000485595.1 Priapulus caudatus
TGCGTGTGCGTGGGTGTTGTGCACTCACTCACTCACTCCCTCCCTCTCTCGCTCGCTTACACCGCGCCTGAACCCGTGCTAATTGCTCAGGGTTGCAGCCGTGTGAGAGAGAGAGAGAGAGAGCGAGCCAATGGTCACCGCCGCACACACTCAGCTACCCCAAGCAGCATCGCATCTGCTCCAACAGGGCTTCACTCTTCCTCAGCATCCCATCCGCATCCTGCTCGGCAGCATGAGCACACAGCCTCCTAGGCGGGGGGGGGGCTTCGCTCATCGTCAGTGTCTTATTCGCATCCCTGTCGCAGCGAGTGTACTGCTTCTTGGATGGCTTCCTGCTTCCCTGTCGCAGCGAGTGTACTGCCACCTGGATAACTTCCCGTATCCCTGTCGCAGCGAGTGTACTGCTTCCTGGATAACTTCCCGTATCCCTGTCACTGTGAGTGCACTGCCTGTGTTCTGTAGGCCGACTGACAGATCATTTGCATCAAGACTGGTGTCTACAAATGTACTAGATAGACTTTAGTCATTACTTATTCATGCATGTCATAATGAGTTTGTTTCTATCATTTTACTTACTGGCGTGTAAATAAATGCGTGCAATGAACTGCAGCCAATTAGCCCTAAGTGGCCAAAAAGCCAACTCAGTAGGCCAGCTAAAACTATGCTAATCCACCGTCCCCCACCGCACCTCCGACTTACTCTCAAAAATGCTCCACCGAGTCAATTATTGAATGCGAGAGGCGGTTTCTGGATGGCCCGTGACTACTAGGGTCTATGTGCCCATCGGGGAGGGGGAAGGGGGG
>NW_014578341.1:0-2500 GCF_000485595.1 Priapulus caudatus
CACACACACACACACACGCAGAGCGCTGTTACAGACCCGACACTGTGCGTTCGCTGTACGGAGGATGCATATTTAGCCACGGCAACTGACAGAGAGTTCATTGCAATTATGACTACTGTATAAAAGGAAGAGCTATTGGCAGCCATTACAATCACTACAGAAACACTCTGCTGCTACTACTGCTGCTACTGCTGCTCCTGCTGCTACTACTGCTGCTACTGCTGCTGCTACTGCTACTACTACTTGCTGCTGCCTACGNCGCGCGCGCACACGCACACATAAGCTCATACACCCGCACACGCGCACTTATGCACTTACGCACGCACTTACACATTGAAGCGTATTATACATATATGTATATATATATATATATATATATATACGGTCACGTATTCTTCGATTATAATCTTGAAACAAAGGGGAGTTAAAAAGACCGACAAATGAAGCATTTAACGAATGAATTTAACAAGGCTAATTGTGCTGCGCCCTATCAAAGGATTTTCTCAGAAACTAGAAATGCGAGCGTCCTGAAAGTATAAAACAATCGACTGAAGTAATTAAATGAATTAGTGAAGAACGAACTAATAACCTGCCGAGCGGCGCTCGCTCAGAGGAGCTTTTCATTTTCGCCAAGAATCACTAATTTTCTACAATATCACTGTGCGCGCGTCCTTTAGCGTTTCTACGCGTTATCCACACGACACGAACCACGAATATATATATATATACATTTTTTATAGCCAGGGGACGACCTGCGGTTCCTTTCTCCACGTAGCAGAAGGAGATTTTGTTGTATACAATACGCAGTAAACTGTGCGGATTTTAACCACAAGAGTTTTGAAACTCTAATTATTCTCATCGCAGCTAACTGGGGTTATTACCTCCGCGCAAACGGAGGTCATGCAATCGCTCGCGTGTGTGTGTGTGTGTGTGTGTGTGTGTGTGTGTGTGTGTGTGTGTGTGTGTGTGTGTGTGTGTGTGTGTGTGTGTGTGTGTGTCTGCGTGCGTGTGTGTTCGCTCGCGCCCGAGTGTTTGGATACCCGGACCTCTGACCTCTCCAATTTTATTCCTATGTATATATGTAACGGTTGAGGAGACGGGGGACTCTCACTGGTATCGTCATCGTCTCGCCTCGCCGCCGTTATCGATCTTGCCGAAATTAGCAATGCGGCGGCTGTCTCATATACATGTATACTGCGCAGCGGGAGAGCTTCCTTTGTCGTGACCTCTCCACCCGATGACCTTGTGCGCTGAATTTTAAGATGCCCCGCAGCTCTCCCCACCGCTCCTTTGTCTGCCATGCGAACAAGGAGAGGAAGCGGATTGGCTGTGTGCTTTTCGCCTCAAGGACGCCATCTATGGACCATAATCAGCTGAAACGGCTGTGCAGATCCGTCCCCCAGAGACAATAGAACACTAATCTGTTCTGGACCAATATGACCAAATATGGCAAACATTTGGGCAAGATATGGCGGCGCTTCCTCTCCTTGTTATATTTAGCTCCTTGCTCTATATGAGCTCGAAAAGCGCAGTAACGAAGAAGCGATCCCCATCGCTTCCGCATTGTCGCTGCATACTGATTATGATTATAGTGATTACAGTGATATTCTGATTATTTATTAATGCTAGTGTATTAAGCAGGGTCTCATCTACGGAAAAACTGCAATCGCTGGGCCCCGTCATATTATTGTGCGTCGAGCTCAATCTCGCGAGATCTCGTCGTGTCGTCGTGTCACCGTCTATGAAATAAAGCTCGCATCAACGACGTAGATGCCCGCCCGAAAAAAACCGTCGCGTGCAGGCTACAGGCACCGATCTCAGGATTCCGCTTAACAGCGTTGCATTTCATTGTAATTTAGGGGGGGTGGGGGCAATATTTGGCTAGCAAACACGACCTGTTATCGTGACATCGATTTTCGACTAGACTCGCGCGTTTTTCGCGGATCAGCGAAAATGTTCGGTGTCGTGTGTCGTACGGGATGCGCACACAACACGTGAAGAAAACCATTCAAAGATTTCGTGTTTGAATGCATATACGCCATCACGCCTTGTAATGGGTGTGCGTATATATACACGTATATACATACATACGCATGTCTAGAGAACAACGTAATAACAACTCGCACGCGTTATATACGATCGTCAGTGTGATGATGGTGATCATGAATTGGCAGAAAACGCATGTATAACATGACAATGTTCTTGACTTTTAATATAGATTTCCCTTATTTTAATTATGGAATTCGCGAGACTGCATGGTTGTATTTTGAGGAGACGCTTGGACCAGTTAATAGTGTCTCGTGTTCTCTGTTCAGTATATGAGCGGTATTTGTAGGCAGGCGTGAGTGTTTGTCACATGAATAGTCTCACGTGGCAATTTTACAAAGAGAAAGAGAGGGAGAGAGAGAGAGAGAGAATCTCTGCCGCGCGCTCTCTCTCTCTCTCTTTTGCGATATCTCTCTCTCTCTCTCTTTCTTTCGCGCGCGCGCTCGCGCTCTCA
>NW_014578341.1:7500-12500 GCF_000485595.1 Priapulus caudatus
AGCAAAAATTATACAATTAATAGTTACATATCATAGAACTGGAGAATATAACCTAATCAAATATTGTTTCAAATTTGTTAGTAATTTGGATTATTCTAGTATACTTGCTCTATATTAATTTTTCTTTTTCACATTAACAATATCCTACCATAACATAACACATGGTAACACAACATAACATGACATATTATAGAATAACCAAAGCCATAGTCAGTCATAGACATTGCAAACGCAACCAATACGTATAAGATTCGCTGGAATCGAGCCGGATATAAATAAAACTTGAAAAAACGACAAGAAAAACCCGCATTCACGCAGATTAAAAGCATTTTCACTGCACTTTCCTTCGACGCACGTCACCGAGAAGTGTCACGTGACGATGCATGAAGCACGTGACTGGGCACGCGTCACGTGGCGCTGATGACGTCGGGTACATTAGTGTTGATTAGTCACCCGAAAACCGAAAACTGCAGCCGACCGCACCGCGCGTCGTCCAACTGGCCGACTTCTATGATGAGCAGACTGCGCGCAAAGTTAATACTACCTCTCATATGTACATGTCACGAATGATGTTTATACCATGAATGTGTACGGCTCCTTCCAGCTATGGTGGCGGAGTTTTGCGTTGCATTGAGGTTACTTGCCCGCCAAAAGTTGATTGTTTTTAAAAGGTGAACACGTGAAAATTGATCTAGGCGCGTGAACGCATTTCGTATGCACATAATGAGATAGATAGAGAGATGGGGAATAGCGAGATAGAGAGACGGAGCGAGAGAGAGACAGAGAGAAAGAGAGAGAAAGACACAGAGAGAGAGAGAGAGAGAGAGAGAGAGAGAGAGAGAGAGATAGAGAGAGAAAAAGAGAGAGAGCGAATTCTAATCGCGTACTCTAACTCTCCCCTACTGATAACCTTTCCATTATATAACCGTTCTTAACACCCGAGACTCAGACCCAGTTTGCCGTCATAGCTGCGCGAGCATGCTGGTTTCGCATCACAAGCGGGCGTTGTCGGTGATTGTATCCGTCGCAAAGCACTGCCGACTCTCAAATTCAATCAACGGCGGCCATTGCGTTCATCTCGGTCGGCGCATGCGCACGCGCGGCGCCTGTGTTTTGTCTCAAGGCGCGGCTGCTTGTACACAACCATGGTCCACGATGTGCTATTTATCGGCAAGTGCGTGTCAGTAGCGTATACTATTATATCAGAGCGAAAGCACTCTTGTCACCCGCGCGGCCGTATGCCGAGGGGGATGCGAGAGAGAGAGAGAGAGAGAGAGAGAGAGAGAGAGGAGGAGGGGGTGATATTAGCGCTCACGCGGGAAATAAGGACAGCTCTCGTCTTGACACCGCCACCGACGATGTCTGGTGCAGCGTGTACTTACAAACAAGACGCACAGCAACGCACACGCACCGCACACGCAACAACGCAACGCCACCCGCACGCCCGCACGCACGCACGCACGCACACACACACACGTACAAAATATCACACACACACCACACGCGCGCAAGCACACACACACACAACATCCACACACACAACACACACAGTACGACAACGGGCGTCGTCGATCGATATGCGACTTCGTTACGTGTTACGGGCTTTCGTGGGGGAGAAAGCATAAAGGAGGAGGAAGAGGCGGCGCGGAGGCTGCTGTCAGTGGGACCAGCGAATGCGATTATGCTGAATTCCTGGACCAATCTAGCCATCGTTAGCAGACGAATTAGTGAGGCAGGGCATCAGCGCCGCCATGAAAACGATATTAGGAGGGACAGTGATCACGCGGAGGAGGCCAAGGCGAACAGAAGAGAAAGAGGAGGAGAAGTGAGGAGGATGAGGAGACCGGAGGCGGAGAAGAGGAGGAGGAGAGGGAAGGAGTAGGAGAGGAGGGGGGGCGGAGGAGGAGGAGGCAAGGGAGCACAGGGGAGAACGGAGGAGCAGACGGAGAAGGACAGGGGAAGAGGAAAGACGGAGGGGAGGAGGAGCGGAGAGAGCGGAGGAGGAGGGAGGAGGAGGAGGAAGGAGAAGAGGAGGAGAGGGAAAAAAGGAGAAGAGGAGAAAGGCAGGAGAGGATGAGGCAAGGAGGCCGGAGAGGAGAACAAGAGGAGAGAAGGAAGAGAAGGAAGGAGGAGGAGTGGAAGAGGAAGGAGGAGGGAAGGGGAGGAGGAGGAGGAGGAGAAAGGAGGAGGTGGAAGCCGCTGGTGGAGCGGCGTTATGCGTGTGCGGGTCAGGGAATGTGGAGGGGAGGGATAGTGCATGCGAGCAGGAGATAGATAGACAGGCACAGCAGAATAGAGTAGACGGCTATTAAATACGCATAATAAATACCGATAATAAATAGTTATATGTGATTATATTTATTATATAGACAAAGAGACAGACAGAATTAAGAAGTAAGAAGAAAGAAAATAAAAGAAAAAAAGAAAGAAAGAAACGATGGTAATAAGTCGATGAGATAGTAGATAGATCACATAGATAGGTAGATAGATACATAGAAAGAGCGAGACAGAGAAATTAAGAGGGAAATAGCGAGAGAGAAGGGAGAGAGAGAGCGGCACCATAACGGTATCGGTTGGTTTCACCCAATCATCACCCAATCGTGACGTCATTCATTCGCCCGCTTACCCACTAAGTGCTTCCGTCTTACACGCTGAGCGCTATAGCGTATTCCGCTGCAGATTTACTGCCTCTACCCCCACCGTCGTTACCATCAGCATCACCATCCACATCACCAACACCACACGCACTCGGCACCGGCCTCCGACTATGACTTCTTGACTCCATCACACCCGCATCCGATCATACGCTCCTTTCAAGAAGCCATATTATTTATTAGCTCATCGCAAAGCTCTCTCTCCTTCCTCTCTGCGCGCGCATCTTTCTCTTTCTCGCACAACACACACACACGCAACACACACACACACACAACACACACACACACACCACACACCCTATCCCCACAAAGACATACCCATACACCCCCACCCAAACAAACATATTCCCCGCACCCACACACACATACTACACACACACACACACACACAACACAACACACGACACAACACCACACACACACCCCACAGCAGAGACACCCACGCACACACAACACACACCACACACACACACTCACACCACAACACACACTACGACACACGACACACACGCACGCGCACACACGACAACACACACACAACACACACACAGCACACTCCTCAGCACACTCAACACACACATACACACACACCGTACCCACGACAACAATGCCATCGCCCCCCCCCCGGACACACATCACATGTCCACACACACTCAACACACTCGAATCACTCACTTGATCCTCAGCTCGATTCCGAACGCTTCGATGGCCTTCTCGTCCGTAGTTTGCCTCGACGCGACCGTCGCACGACTTCCAGCCCAGAGGCTTGACGATGTCGACCGATCGCCTTCGCCTGCAGGTTGTCGGCGGAACGACGCGCGAGGAAGTTAGTCCGAAGCGTGACTTATCACTCAACTGACAGCGTACTTCGTGACGCGTAGCTGATTGCGGATCTGTGTGAGCAGCGCGCGGGAGAAATAAAATAAAGTATGAGAATCGAAATAGACAATAGTGAATAGATAATAGACATTGTGAAATAGACAAGTAGACAATAGATAATAGACAAGGAGACAATAAACAATAGTGAATAGTGAAAATAGACAAATGTAAGAGTTATTACATTATGAAGTTGATCTAAAATTGTTATAAATAGAAATACAATGGCACTAATTATGAAATTATTACTAACGAAGTTAAGCTTAAAATGTTAATAATCGAATTAAACAGATGTAACTAATGTAATAATTTAATTCCATCGAGGGAACTTCATAACCGTAACTTAAATACAATAATAATAATAATATATATATATTATTATATACAACGTAAGATACAATCACTGATTTCCATATTACATGTTTATTAGTATTTGATATATCTATATCATCTATAGCTACATATCTAAATATCTATCACCTAACTATCTAAAAAACTACCTAATCAAATATATCTATCTTCTATCTATCTATCTATCTATCTATCTATCTATCTATCCATTACATTATTCATCTATCTTATTCTATCTATCTATCTATCTATCTATCTATCTATCTATCTATCTATCTAAATCTATTTTCTATCTATTTTATCTGTCTATCTGTCTATCTATCTATCTATCTATCTATTCTATCTATCTTCTATCTATCTATTTATCTTATCTATCTATTATAATATCTATCTAATCTAATCTATCGAAGGATAGTGTGAAGATGAGATCCAGGGCAACTCTACGGGGAGGGGGTAGATTCCAGTATGATTTCATGTAGATGCGATAAGATCAATGTTCGTATGCTATGAGGTCGCATATCTTACTACGAAACTATCAGCTTATCAATGAAAATCGCTCCACTGAGTAAGAAGAAAGTGGGGAGGAAGAGACTGAGAGAGCGGCGAGAGAGAGAATGATAGAAAGAGAGAGAGAGAGACAAGATTGAGAGAGAGAGAGAGAGAAAGAAAGAGAGACAGAACGAGAGAGAGAGAGAGAGAGAGAGAGAGAGAGAGCGAGAGAGAGAATGAAAGAGAGAGAGAGAGGAGAGAGAGAGAGAGAGAGAGAGAGGGAGAGAGAGGAGAGAGAGAGAAAGAGAGAGAGAGAGACAGAACGAGAGAAAGAGCGAGAAAGCGAGAGAGCGAGAGAGCGAGAGAGCGAGAGAGAGAAAGAGAGACAGAATGAGAGAGGGAGAGAGAGAGAGAGAGAGAGAGAGAGAAAGAGAGCGGGGAAGGGAGAGAGATTATTGAATATGCTCACTCTTGCACATACACGTGCGAATGCACGACGCTAGATTAAAATTCAGACGACATCAATAAAAACAGGATTATTGCGTTTCTACTGAATCTATGAAGTCATTCACGCGTGAAAATTTTGCATTGAGTGCACTGACACTTGACTCTGTTTCAGTCATGTATCAA
>NW_014578341.1:17500-23706 GCF_000485595.1 Priapulus caudatus
TGAAACTTATTTGCATCGTCTCGAATTTTATATGTTTGCCAACATACTTGTACTTGTACTTGTGTTTTGTCCCTTTGGGCCACCGTACTTCGTCAGTCCGAACATGCGTGCTTGCGTGCATGTGTGTAAGCGTGCGTGCATGTGTGTAAGCGTGCGTGCATGCGTGCACGTGTGTCTGCTTGCGTCCGTGCATGCGTGCATGTTGGCGTGCGTGTGTTCCTTCGTCCGTGCGTGCGTGCGTGTGCTATCTCGTTTGCAATTGCCATGGCTATCGTATTTTAATGGGAGATCGTGACTGCATGTATGATACATACGGACAGAGCCAAGACAACGGGATATGTATATATATATATAACTATTATAATATATATATATATATACATTATTATGTCATTCATCCTTTTTTCCCCCCCCCTTGCCCTGCTATATGTAAACGAAGCGCATCGCTCAATGTCTGGCCATTGCTGTGTCGCCCCATGTCTGGCCGCGCTGTCTATACACAAGCGCACACATCTATGGGCTACGCAGCACGAAGAAGAAGAAGAAGAAGAAGATGCCTATATCAAACAGTATAGATGTAAGAGCGCGCCGCGCCCGGGAGATAGAGAGAGAGAGACTTTTGCTAATTGCGGTAATTGGAGCGCTTGGACTCTGAGCGTGCGTAGATGCCCGCCCGTGGGGGTAGTTGCGTGCGTTCAGCTGCCGTCTTCATGGCGAGCCGGGGATCGCGAATCCAAGCCTGCCCTCGTCCTGATTGCTGTTGGCAGGCGTGTGCTTGTGGCATTGAAACGGCTACGACTGCTGGGGAGGCATAGAGGGGAGAGAGAGAGGAGAGATTGTAGTGAGAGGCAGAAAGTTGGCAGGAGCCAAGCGAGAGAGAGAGAGAGAGAGAGAGAGTAGAGAGAGAGAGAGAGGAAGAATGTCGCGTGACAGATAGTTGGGCAGAGCAACAACGAGAAAGGGAGGGAAGAAGATGTAATGAGAAAAGACAGAATAGTATGCAGAGCAAGGAGAGAGAGAGAGAGAGAGAGAGAGAAGAGAGAGAGAGAAGAGAGAATTAGTGAACAGGATAGTTGGCAGCGAGCAAGCGAAGAGAGAAAGAGAGAGAGAGAGAGAAAGAGAATGTAGTGGAGAGCAGATAGTTGGCAGAAGCAAGGCGAGAAGAGGGAGGAGACGAGGATGTAGGCGAGACCAAATAGTTGCAAAGAGCAAGCGAAGAGAGGAGGAGAGAAGGATGTAGCGAGAGCAAATAATTACAGAGGCAAGCGAAAGAAAGAGAAAGAGGAGGAGAGAGGATTTAGTGAGAGAAGACAGATAGTTGCAGAAGCAAGCAAGAGAGTAGAGGGGAGGAATGTAATGAGAGACAGATCAGTTGCAGAGCAAGCGAGAAGAGATGGGAGGGAGGATTGGTGTATGGAATGAGAGAGCGGGACGGATGATGGAGGTATCTGAATGTGGGAGAAGGGAAAGGGGGGTGTCAGTGTGGAAGAGAGATAGATAGAGAGAGAGAGAGCGAGAGTGAGAGAAAAAAGCGAGCGAGAGAGAAAAGGGCGAGTGGTGGAGAGAAGGAGAAAAAGAGAGGCGAGAGAGAGAGAGAGAGAGAGAAAGAAGAAGGAGAGGAAGAGAGGAGGAGAAGAGAGAGAGAGAGAGAGGAGAGAGAGAGAAGAGAGAAAGAGATAGAATAGATAGATAGATAGATAGATAGATAGATAGATAGATAGATAGATAGATAGATAGATAGATAGAAAGGATAGATAGATAGATAGATAGATAGATAGATAGATAGATAGATAGATAGATATATAGATAGATAGATAGATAGATAGATAGATAGATAGATAGATAGAAGATAGATAGGTAAGTAGATACAACATACATATCATAAGATAGGATAGATTAGATAGATAGATTAAGCATAGATAGATAGATACGATAGATAAATAGATAGATAGATAGATAGATAGATAGGCGAGAGCGAGCGAGAGAGAAGAGAGAGAGAGAGAGAGAGACAGACAGAGAGCGACAGAGAGATGACGCGGGGTTGGCGGTGCACGCTCGCCTGCTGAGCCGTACACGATAGCTGCTGTTGAACAATCGCGCGGCCGCAACGACAGATCACTACGGCGTGCACAGATTATAGGCGCCCCTTGTGGGTTGCGCGCGGAGTCCATAAAATGCTTCCGTCGGCTGACCTGCATCGCATCGGTGGTTATAATTACGGACAGCGCGAACAGTGGCACAATTAAGCACTGACCAATTCTTCGGCAACGGCGTTTACGCGAGGGCAAGGCGGTCCTGAGCGGCGATCGCTGAATAGATACGGCGATTCTTAGTGCACGTCGCCACAATATGGCGCATCTTGTTAACAACCGTTATAGTAATTAGATTCGCTTCAGGCCCGGCATTCTCTCTCTGCGCAGGCTCATCACATGCTCCGAGGTCGGTTTTCGATGAATATCTCCTGGTTTTGTCACCGTACGTGGGTGCGTCGCGTACGATGGGCCATTCATACGAATGACCTAGTAGCGCGTGTGCACGTGAGAGCGGCGTGGTGCGTGCACGTGAGAGGCGGCGTGCGCGCGAGTGGCACGTGTTTGCGCATGCGTGCGCCAAGCAGTGGCTGGCCCCGTGATGGAGAGAGCACAAGAAGAGTAGTGTGTAAAAATACATGAAAGGCTGGCCAATGCTTTCGCAAAGCTGTTGTTTAGTATGAAGTCTGGGATAAATAAAGAGAGGCAAATTTAAAGCCACAATACACTCACACTCCGATATCGGTCCGGCAGAAGCTAGAAGTGACTAAATCGGGTGTGAAGTAGACAATAAAGAGAGAGAGAGGAGAGAGAGAAGAAGACGATAGATGAGAGGGAGAGGAGAGAGAGAGAGAGAGAGAGAGAGAGAGAGAGAGAGAGAGAGAGAGAGAGAGAGAGAGAGAGATAGAGAGGGAGAGAGAGAGAGAGAGAGAGAGAGAGAGAGAGAGAGAGAGAGAGAGAGAGAGACGAGAGAGAGAAGAGAGAGGGAGCGAGGAAGCGGGAGTGGAGAAAGACAGAGATTGAGAGAGAGATAGAGAGAAAGAGCGAGAGAATGAGTGAAGATAAAATAGAGATAGAGGGGAGGGTAACAGACAGACAGACAGAGAGATAGATAGATAGATTAGAATAGATAGATAGATAGAGTAGATATGATTAGATAGATTAGATAGATAGATGATAAGGTAGCTAGATAGATAGAATAGATAGAGAGAGAGGGGAGAGCGCGCGAGAGGAGAAAGAGAAATAGTGAGAGAATGAGAGAAAAGGGGAGGGCGAATAAAAGAGGCGAAAATGAGAGAGGGAGAAATGGAGAGTGAGGGAGGGTGATAGATAATGAGAGAAAGAGAGAGAGAGAGAGAGAGAGAGAGGGAGAGAGAGAGAGCGCGCGAGAGAGAGAGAGAGGGAGAGGAGAGCAATGAGAATGAGAGAGAGAGGGGGAGTGAGATAGGAAAAGGGAAGAAAGAGAGATAGATAGATAATGAGAGAAAAAGATAAAAAATGAGAAGGAGACAATGAGAGAAAGAGACGGGGAAATGAAAGCGAGAATAATAAAGAAAGAGATGGCGAAAGAGAGAGGGAGAGAAGGAGATATGGAGAGAGGAAAGGAGAGAGGCGGAAGAGAGACACACACACAGAAAGGCAGAAAGAAAAGAAAGAAGCCCCTCTGTAATATTTTGTCAGCGAGAAACCATGCTGAGCCTCACTCAGCGCGCGACGCATCCGCCCGTCGGCCACGTACATATAAATATTCGGTTACTCCTGCGTGCGCTGCTCTCCCGATACATGTTTACGGAGCACTGGCACGGCGAACGGCCGAGACGAAATGAGATAAATGATTGCGGCCTGCATGGCAAATGAACGACTAAATGTCACTTAGGGGCATTGATTCGTTGCTAGAGGCCGGCGGTTGGCGATTGAGGCGCAGGAGTCAGGCGCGCGCGCGGAGGAGCTTTCTAAGGCGGGATAATCGAATAGATATTTATGGACGGGGTCGCGCGCCATGACGTCTCAGCGGCTGAGCGCGCCTGCGATATTAAACAGCCTTATTGTCGCTGCCTGAGAGAGAAGGGGAGAGAGAGAGAAAGAGAGAGAGAGAGAGGGAGAGAAAGAGAGAGAAGAGAGAGAGAAAGAGAAGAGAGAGAAGAGAGAGAGAAAGAAAGATAGCAGAAAGAAAAGAGAGAGAGAGAGAGAGAGAAAGAGAGAGACGAGAGAGAGAAAGAGAAGAGAGAAAGAGAGAGAGAGAGAGAGAGAGAGAGAGAGAGAAAAGAGAAGAGAGAGAGAAAGAGAGGAGGAGAAAGTGGGCGAGAGGGGAAAAGGGGCGACTTGAGGAAGAGAAAGAGGGAGAGGGGCGACATCGGGAAGAGAGAGGGAGAGTAGGGTGCAGTGGGGGAAACAGAATGGAAAGCGAGAGAGGGGAAAAGAGGAAAGAGGGAGGAGAAAAAGGAGAGTAGAGAAGGTGAGGAGAGCGAGAGGCAAGAGAAGAGAGATAGAGGGGAGTAGGGTGACACGAGCATGGGGAAAAAAGAGAGAGAGAGAAGAGAGAGAAGGAAGGGGAGAAGACTAAAAAGAGGTAAACAAAAAAAGAAGTGAAAGAAAGAAGAAAAAATGGAAGGAAAGCACTAGCCCGTTACTGTAAGCTTGGCGACAATTGACGCTAGCCAGCGGTAATGTCACCGGTAGCCGTGACGATGACTCGCTAGCAGCGGTAACGTCAAACCCGGGTAGCCGCGACGATGACGGTCTAGCAGCGGTAACGTCAGCCTGTGTAGCCTTGACGATCGGACGCTAGCAGCGGTAAGCGCACGGTAGCGCGCGAACGGATGACGCCTAGCAGCGGGTAACGTCAGCCGGGTAGCCGTGACGCATGACGCTAGCAGCGTAACGTCACCCAGAGCAGACCGTGACGAATGACGCATAGCATGGCGGAAACGTCACGCGGTAGCCGTGACCGATGACAGCTAGCAGCGGTAACGTCACGCCGGGTAGCCTGTGACGATGACGCTAGCAGGCGCTAACGTCACCGTTATCGTGGTGATAAAAATGAGTAACTCTGTCGTTTTGTCTATATTCCATTAGAAGATTCTCACTGCTCTAAAAATGATAATGCTCTCTCTCTCTACTAATTACTGTCCTAGTATATATATGATATTATATAATATATATATATATATATAATATATAATATATATATATATAATATATACTGTTTAGGCTTATTGATACACGCCGCGCATACCGCAACAAACCTAACCCCCAAGACTTGGTAACCACCACAAAAAATACCACAACTACGAAGCTGACATGCCACTTCTGCAATACTCTCCGTATAATTTCCACTCGCATAATTTCACGCCTACGACTAACTAGCTCCCCCCTGTGGTATGTGCGCCATCACCGCGGCCGCCGCATCTACCTGTAAGACTAACGTATCGAGCGCACTGTGCGTGAGTGTCGGCGTAGCGCGGCTACAAGCAATAGTAATCCATGGTAATCAAGTGGCTTAACGGGGCGGGCGGGCGGCGCAAGCGAGCAGCGAACAGCGAGCAGGGCGGCTCTCATGTATAGTACCGCTACTCACCGCAGCGTGCCGCACACCCACGACGCACAGAAACGCACGCACGCACACTACAGCACAAGCACTCACGCGCACACGCGACTCACAGCGCACACGCACGCACGCAACAGCACACGACACACACACACTCACCACACACACACACATACACACACACACACACACAGCACACACACCACACACATGCTCGGCACAACGCACGCAGCGCACGCAGCGCGACACGCACATAAATAAATAAATATAAACAAACATCAGCAGAGGGAAGAGTGATAGAGAGAGAGGAAAGATCAGAGATGATAATACAGACAGAGAGACAGACATCACCGCCTGCACGACAGACAGACAAAGAGACAGAAAACATACATACAGAACTGAGCAGACAGACAGAAACACAGAGAGAGAGAGAGAGAGAATGAGAGAGAGACCCGTTTGTTTTTTGTTTAGAGAGAGAGTTAGAGAGAGAGAGAGAGAGATAGAGAGAGAGAGAAGGAGAGAGAGAAGAGAGAGAGAGAGAGAGATAGAATAGGATAGGATAGATAGATTAGATAGATAGATAGATAGATAGATTAAATAGATAGATAGATAAATAGATAGATAGATAG
>NW_014578341.1:23716-27153 GCF_000485595.1 Priapulus caudatus
AGAGAGAAAGTGAGAGAGAGAGAGAGAGAGAGAGCGAGAGAGAGAAAGTGGGAGAGAGAAAGAATAGAGAGAGGGTGTGGGCGAGATAGAGAAAGAAATAGCGAGAGCGAAGAAGAACGGAAGAGAGGGAGAAATTAAGAGAGAAAGGGAGGGAGGAAGTGATAGAGGGAGAGAGAGACAGAGT
The DNA here is from genome assembly GCF_000485595.1 of Priapulus caudatus. Lineage (NCBI taxonomy): Eukaryota > Metazoa > Priapulida > Priapulimorpha > Priapulimorphida > Priapulidae > Priapulus > Priapulus caudatus. Next base: position 23,901 of record NW_014578341.1, read on the forward strand.
AGAGAGAGAGAGAGAGAGAGAGCGAGCGAGAGAGAGAAAGAGGGAGAGAGAAAGAATAGAGAGAGGGTGTGGGCGAGATAGAGAAAGAAATAGCGAGAGCGAAGAAGAACGGAAGAGAGGGAGAAATTAAGAGAGAAAGGGAGGGAGGAAGTGATAGAGGGAGAGAGAGACAGAGTAGAGAGAGAGAGAGAGAGAGAGAGAGAGAGAGAGAAACGAAAATAAGTCTACTATGATTAATCTATCACGCATCCTTGTATGACTCAATTAAATTTTTTGACAGTTTTATCTTTCCCCGTGCAGTAATAATTATGTACATGCGACGTAAAGATGAAAATGCAGGCGCGTGATCAGGACTGACAATTGACTTATGGCTGCACTAACTAGATTAATGATTGTATTATCCGCAACAACGCATCGTATGCAATAGATTCCGCGTTGGTGGCAGAGCATGTCATGTGTCAATGAAACAAACCCATGCAGTAAACAACTTCTTGCCACTGATGGCCGCAGCGATGTACAATGAAAGACTCGCTATGCGGCCTGCACCAATTTACGGCAAACGGTATATCGTCTATATTACAACGTTATGTTAGCAAACGCGCTCAGAATCTGTTTAATAGAACTAGGGAAGTAACTGACAATCAATCGTTAAAACTCCCAGCCGCTAGTTGTCACTGCCATTTCTTTTGTCGTTTGACAAGACAACAATGTGTCATAGAAATAGCTGGGTTTCTCTCAAAGCTTTATAAATTATAGACAGACTACGCTTTGTTAGTAGTGTAGTCACTTATGTTCTATTCACAGTTATACCCCACTAAAAGTGTTTACTCCTAACCTACAAAAAACACTTATCGCAGGTTATTTAGGCAGCCTGGGGTTTCGTGGAAACAAATAGAATGATATCCGAAATATTACCGGAAAAGTGGTCGCAAATATTATCGAGATGTATTTTCTATCTCTCCGCTTTATATATATATATATTTCAAAATTTTCGCGCGTTCTACTATTTGGGGTACGGTTCACTATAGCCTCACTCGGTCTCCTTCTGGCAGCTATCCATAATTCCATTGATATTTATGTCTCTATCTCTCTCTATCATTCTCTCGCTATCTCGCTCTCTACCTCTGTTGGTCGCTTTCTCTCTCTACTTCTCTCAATCATCTCGTCCCGTCTCCTCTCTTCTCTCTCCCGCTGTGTGTGTGTCTCTATATCTCTCTCACTCTCTCTCTCTCTCCTTCCCTCTCTCTCTCTCTGTCTCTATCTCTCTCCCTCTCTTTCTCTCCCTCTTTTTCCCTCTCTCTCTCTGTGTTTCTATCTTCCGCTCTCTCTGTGTGTGTGTCTCTATCTCTCTCCCCCCCTCTCTCTCCTCTCTCACTCTCTCTCTCTCTCAGACCTCGTCCCTCTATGTTCTCTATTATCTCCTCTCTCTTCTCTTCACTCTCTCTCATCTCTCTCTCTCTCTGTTTCTCTCTTCCCCTCTCTCTGTGTGTGTTCTTTATCTCTCTCTCCCCTTGTCTCTCTCTCCCTCTGTCTCCGCTCTCTATCTCTCTCCCTCTCTCTCCCCTCTCTCTCCCTCTCTCTCTCTCTCTCTCTCTCTCTCTTCCTCTCTCTCCTCTTCTATCTCTCCTCCCTCTCTCTCGCTCGCTGTTTGTTGAAGCCATGATCCTGTTTCATGGATTGAACGCCCGCAGCCGCTGGGCGGTGCATGCATGCTCAACATCGCTGACTTTTAATTTTCCGCGCTGTAATACGCACAATTAATTTTTTTAATATTTTCCACATTAATATTATTTCCTCGGTGCAGATGCGGTCGAAACACACCACATGTATTAAAGGTGAATTCATCAGAATAAGTGTGTATGGCACGTTGTAGGGGCGGGGGCTGGGCAGATGTAACCCGCGTTTTGCTCATATAAAGGTGCGTTCGAATAAATCATGACGTTGCATGAGGAGAGATGGTAATATATATATATATATATATATTATATAATATATATATATATATATATATATTTTGTATAAATCCTAAGTTGTGCATGCGCGCACGTCGCCGCCGTGAACGGCGTAATGTACACGCACGCGCGCACTTGCGCGCGTGCAAGCGCGTAGTGTGTACTGCATGTACGCGCGTGCATGTATACGCCCGTAAGCGTGCATGTGATGTACTCGCCTAGTTGAATGTGCGTGTGCTCGCGGTGCGCGCATACACCGCGCCTACGCGCCTGTGTGCGCGCGTACACGCGCCTACACGGCCTGTGTGCGCGCGTACACGCAGCCCGACCATGGGCGCGTATTAAAACTCGCGGTATACGCGAACACTGCGTAATTAGATTATTACATGGAATAATTATCGGCGTTACATAATGACAAGTCTTTGTGCTGCTGCACGGGCGGACAGAGGTATCCACACTCGACGCACCGCGCACGCACGCACGCACCACGCACGCACGCGCACGCACCGCGTGCCATACGCACAGACGCACACGTGGCAGCACGTACGCACAGACGCACGCGTGCATGCGCGCGCACGCACGCACAGACGCACGCGTGCACGCATGCACGCACGCACAGACGCAACGCGTGCACGCACGTACGCACAGACGCACGCGCTCACAGACGCACGCGTGCAAATCGCGCACAGACGCACGCATGCATGCACGGCGACGCACGCCGTGGCATGCAATCACGGACGCACGCACGCACGTAACCAAGTAAGCAAAGAATATATGTAGGCGCAAATAAAGTGATCTCTACCCTGTCTCTCATCCACGTCTCTCCTCTCCCTCTCTCTTCCTGCTCTCTCTCCATCCATCCAACATCTCTCATACTCTTTTCTCATCTATTTATCTCTGTTCTTCCCTCTCTTCCCATGGTCTCTCTCCCATCTCTCCCTTCTCCTTCTCTCTCACTCTTTCTCTCTTTCTCTCTCTCTCTCTCTCTCTTCTCTCTCTCTCATCTCTCTCTCTCTCTCTCTCTCTTGCTCCATCGCTTTCATCTCTCTCTTTCTCGTATTTTATACCGGCTTCTCTCTCTCTCTTTCCCTGTCTCTCCTTCGCGCCTCTTTCCCCTCTCCTTCACGCTGCCGCCTGCAGGGCGCTTTGGCTAGCTGCAGCGATGACCATTTTCCGCGTCGGATTTCGGCACTAATTAGCGAACTGGGTTATTAGAGTTTGAAGACGACGGTGGACGATGAAGCGCTAATGCCGCGGGTATCGTGCGAGTGCTGTCGCTCGCGCCTGGGTGTTAATCCTGG
>NW_014578341.1:27178-30770 GCF_000485595.1 Priapulus caudatus
CCCTCTCCCTCTAATTCCTCTATCTATTCCCTCTCTTCTTCTCTTCCTCTCTCTCTTCTCTCTCTCTCTCTGTTTCTCTCTTCCCCTCTCTCTGTGTGTGTGTCTTTATCTCTCTCTCCCTTGTCTCTCTCTCCTCTGTCTCCGCTCTCTATCTCTCTCCCCTCCTCTCCTCCTCCTCTCCCCTCTCTCTCTCTCTCTCTCTCTCTCCTCTTCCTCTCTCTCCTCTTTCTATCTCTTCCTCCCTCTCTCTCTCGCTCGTGTTTGTTGAAGCCATGACTTCGTTTCATGATTGAACGCCCGCAGCCGCTGGGCGGTGCATGCATGCTCAACATCGCTTGACTTTTAATTTTCCGCGCTGTAAACGCACAATTAATTTTTAATATTTTCCACCATTAATATTATTTCCTCGGTGCAGATGCGGTCGAAACACACCACATGTATTAAAGGTGAATTCATCAGAATAAGTGTGTATGGCACGTGTAGGGGCGGGGGCTGGGCAGATGTAACCCGCGTTTTGCTCATATAAAGGTGCGTTCGAATAAAATGCGTTTCATAGGAGAGGTGATAATAATATATATATATATATATATTATATAATATATATATATATATATATATATCTTTATATAAATCCTAGTTGGCATGCGCGCACGTCCGCCCGTGAACGCGTAATGTACACGCACGCGCGCACTTGCGCGCGTGCAAGCGCGTATGTGTACGTGCATGTACGCGCGTGCATGTATACGCCCGTAAGCGTGCATGTGATGTACTCGCCTAGTTGAATGTGCGTGTGCCGCGGTGCGCGCATACACCGCCTACGCGCCTGTTGCGCGCGTACACGCGCCTACACGGCCTGTGTGCGCGCGTACACGCACGCCGCACCATGGGCCGTATAAAACTCGCGGTATACGCGAACACTGCGGTAATTAGATTAATTACATGGAATAATTATCGGCGTTACATAAGACAAGTCTTGTGCTGCTGCACGGGCGGACAGAGGTATCGCACACTCGACGCACCGCGCACGCACGCACGCACGCCACGGCACGCACGGCACGCACGCGTGCATACGCACAGACGCACACGTGCACGCACGTACGCACAGACGCACGCGTGCATGCGCGCACGCACGCACAGACGCACGCGTGCACGCATGCACGCACGCACAGACGCAACGCGTGCACGCACGTACGCACAGACGCACGCGCTCACAGACGCGTGGCAACACAGCGTGCAACAACGCGCACAGACGCACGCATGCATGCACGCGCGGACGCACGCGTGCATGCAATCACGGACGCACGCACGCAGTAACCAAGTAAGCAAAGGATATATGTAGGCGCAAAATAAAGTGATCTCTACCCGTCTCTCATCCCACGTCTCTCCTCTCCCTTCTCTCTCCTGCTCTCTCTCCTCCCATCCATACCATCTCTCATACTCTTTTCTCTTCTATTTATCTCTGTTCTTCCCTCTCTTCCCTGGTCTCTCTCCCATCTCTCCCTTCTCCCTCTCTCTCACTCTTTCTCTCTCTCTCTCTCTCTCTCTCTCTCTCTCTCTCTGCTCCCATCGCTTTCATCTCTCTCCTTTTCTCTATTTATCCGGCTCTCTCTCTCTCTTTCCCTGTCTCTCCTTCCCCTTCTCTTCCCCTCTCCTTCACGCTGCGCCCTGCAGGGCGCTTTGCTAGCTGCAGCGATGACATTTCCGCGTCGGATTTCGGCACTAATTAGCGAACTGGGTTATTAGAGTTTGAAGACGACGGATGGACGATGAAGCGCTAATGCCGCGGGTATCGTGCGAGTGCTGTCGCTCGCGCTAGGGTGTGTTAATCCTGAGAGGCACGCTCTCTACACGTCAGTGTTTGAACTTATTAGAAACTTCTAAATCCGGCACGAGCTCAATCACCGTCTCCCACTCTGTCGCGTCTTCTCCTTCTCTTTCCCTTTTTTTTTATTAGTATCTCTCACTCTTACCCTCTTTCTCTCTCTAACTCTCTTCCCGCGCTCTCTCTCTCTCTCTCTCTCTCTCTCTCTCTCTCTATCTGTCTTTCGCTTTCTCTCTCTCCTTCTCTCATTCTCTCTCTTTCTCGTTCTCCCTCTCTCACACACTCCCACTTCCCTTCTCTCTCTATCTTTTTCCCTCTCTCTCTTTTTCTCTTGCACTCCCTCTCCGCCTCTCTCCCCCTCTCTCCCCTCTATATTCCGCTTTCTCTCTCTTAATCTATTTTCCCTCTCTCACTCGCTTGAGCGCTCTCTCCCCCTCTCTCTCGCTCTCGCTCGCTCTCCTTCGCTCTCTCATTCTCTCTCTCTCTTTCGTTACTCTCCCTCTATCTTGCTTTCTTCATACAGCTCTTGTTCTTCTCCTTTTTTCTGCGTTTCCTTCGTTCTTCTCTCATTCTTTTTCATCTCTATTTGTACCTATATGACTGTCCCTTTTCCTAGTCTCATTCGCTCCATCGCCCTCCCCTTTCCGTTCTCTCGTCTCACTCTCTGTATGTAGCTGAGGTACATTATATATAATACGTGACATATCACATTATCGCAGCTAATAGGTCTACCGAGGAACGGTGAACGGACGAAATCATTAACTCCGCGAGTTAAGCTAAGATTACATCGGACCGTTTTTGAATGGCTCCGCAAAGCTGCAGCTATTTACCGTGGAAAAAGGACGCGCGCGTGTGTGTATGTACACACCCCTTTCACTAGAGAATGCATCACGATCAATGACTTGGCCAAGACGGTATACATATATATATTATATATATATATATATATATATAGTGGGGGGGTACGGCGCCAATAAGCACGCGTCTTCATGTCCGCTGTCAATAATCTACAGTAGCACGGCAGGTACATACATGCATCCGTTGATCCTACTGAGAACAAAATGCGCCTCACTATATGTATCGATATATCTTCTATTTATAGATATTATATATATATATATATGATAATATTTATATATATCATATATATATAATATATATATATATATATTAAGAGCTAATAATAGACGCACGGCTAGGTTATTATAACAATATCATAATGAAGGTAAGACAATATATGAAACCCCGTGTAATGACGCCGGCATAACAACGCGATTCATTATTGCGTTTATTTGTTCGCAAATGTGATTGTACAACATGCCGTTTGGTCGAATCACTTCACATCTCGGACACATACGCGTACACGCACACGCACGCGCACACGCACACGCAACACGCACACGCCACACCACCACGCACACCGCACGCTCACGCGCACGACCGCGCACACGCACAGCAACTGCGCACGAGCACAACGCGCACACGCCACACCACACGCACCCGCACCGCACACGCACACGCAGCGACGCACATGCGCACGCGCGAACGCGCAACACCGCACAACACGCGCACACGCACACGCACGTCGCACGCGCACACGCACGCGGCACGCGCACCGCACACGCGCACACGCACACGCACCGCCAACGCGCACACGCCAACACGCACACGCACACGCACAACGACGCGCACACGCATCACGCACATGCAGCACGCGCACGCGCACCCGCACACACGCGCACGCGCACACGCACACACGCGCACACGCAC
>NW_014578341.1:34231-36819 GCF_000485595.1 Priapulus caudatus
AGAGAGAGAGAGAGAGAGAGAGAGAGAGAGAGAGAGAGAAGGGGGATGGGCATTTTACCTGCGCGTACATTCGAAAACGCGAGCGTATGTAGAAATTGTATCGAATTGATCATCTCGCTTTCTTCCGTCTGCACTGTATTTATACAAAGCGCAAATTCGCCTACGTATATATACGCTCAGCGAGTTCAATAAACGTATGAGTAGCATTAGTGCGTATATGTACGATCTTTGTACGTGTAATTTCCCGCCATTTCCTGCGACGGGGGGCCGCAGCAGTATAGTTATAACGCTGAACGTCACTCATCCATTTCCCGAAGAGCGCAACATATGTTCTAACGAATTACGCGCCGCTGAAACGTCACATTTCTCGAAAGAACGCGAATGCGATTTCTAGCTTGCCGTCGCAGCGAGCGTGTAAAGCGATTATACATGCGGGCTTAACTGACATTGATGGGGTCACGTAATCCTTCGTCTAGCAACATAGATATAAGGTCTGTATAGCGAACGTCTTCAACGCTGCCGGTCATGGCCCTAAGCTACCTATAGTCCAGTCAATATATAAAATACCAGGAACAAATTGCAACAGAAGGTTTTATAGTTGGAAGTTGTTGATTGGACACTCCTAAACTAATTTGTTCCAGGTAGGCCAAAGTTTTTCATATATTGATCGGACTACTACCTTTGCCCGCAGTCAACATATGCCAGGGAAGAGGAGGAAAACGAACGACGAATTATCTACTGCAAACTACAAAGTACACTTGACAGGCACGCTAGAGTGACGTAACAATACTCGTGGGGAATTTAAACTCAAGAAAAACTCGAGCAGAGAACATATTGGTTTCGACTGCCCAGCACGTGGAGCGATTGTGAGCAGTTGTCAGCTGTCTAGCGTTCCCCCGGGGAACGAGCAATTGGCCTAAGTGTGTAACTATAGCCAGACGCAACGCGAGCAGCAGCAATGAGCCTAAGTTAGTAAGTGTAGCCAGAAGCAACTAAACGAGCAGAGACAGGCACGAGTCAGTGTAGGTATAACCGCAGGCGAGTAACTGAGCAGGCGAAGCTGCGAGATGGCGCTTGTTTATGGCGGTGCTCCTGCTATGTTTTTATTTTTTTAATATATTTTTTAATATATTTTTTATTTTTAGTAAGCTGCTCACAGCGGCCTCTTGCTACCGTCAACTCACTACACCAATTGCCCTTTGGGTTAGGTCAATAACGCCAGGTGGCGCAGCGTGAAGCGCTAGAAAAAAATAACGAAGCAGCTAAAGGGTTGAGTAATGTGCCAAAAGTGAACTAAAAACCATTTTATCTGACGCGAACGAAATTTACGCGCTAATCAGCAGAGAATTGGAAAGAAAATAGTCGGAGAAATGGAAAAATACGTTACCATTAATAGAACATAATTGATGCAGCGTATATATATGTATCTATTTACTTGCTATATCTCTCTCGTTTTCGGTTACTCGCTGTCTCTTACGCTCTGTCTCTCTCCCTTATCTCTCCTTCTCCTCCTTCTTTCTCCCTCTCTTTCTCGCCCGCTCTCTAACTCCTTCTCTCCCTCACATCGTACCCCTCACCCTTTCCCTACCTTACATCGTACCCCCTCACCCCTTCCCTACCTCACATCGTACCCCCTCACTGCTTCTCTTCCTCACATCGTACCCACTCACCCTTTTCCTACCTCACATCGTACTCCTCACCTCTTCTCTACCTCACATCGTACCCCCTCACCCTTTTCCTACTTCATATCGTACCCCTCACCCCTTCTCTTCCTCACATCGTACCCCCTCACCCCTTCCCTACCTCACATCGTACCCCTTCACCCCTTCTCTACCTCACATCGTACCCCCTCACCCCTTCTCTACCTCACATCGTACCCCCTCACCCCTTCTGTCCCTCACATCGTACCCCCTCACTCTTTCTCTTCCTCATATCGTACCCCTCGCCCCTTCTCTCCCTCACATCGTACCCCCTTACCCCTTCTCTCCTTCACATCGTACCCCTCACCCCTTTTCTACCTCACATCGTACCCCCTCACTCCTTCTCTCCCTCACATCGTACCCCCTCACCCCTTCCCTACCTCACATCGTACCCTCTCACTCCTTCTCTACCTCACATCGTACCCTCTCACCCCTTCTCTACCTCACATCGTACCCCCTCACCCTTTCTCTACCTCACATCGTACCCCTCACCCCTTCTCTACCTCACTCATTCTCTCCCTAACCCCTTCACTCACTCTTTGGCACCTATCTTCTCGTCTATTACCGCACTAGGAGTTGTTTTTAGCCCTCAATTTATAGTTGTTTTTATCGCTCTAGTCTGATTCGACACGAAAAACGGAGGTGATTGGATCACATAATTATGTTACTTTCGAAGTATTACGTATATATTTTTGTATGTATTCTTTCTACTTACCTATACGACAATACATGTTACATGGTGTTTTTCATTGCATGTCTTTCTGAGAACATTCTATTTATACGGTCGGTACGCGAAAACAAGATGACGTGATGCGACACGCGCACGAACATAGCGAAAGAGAGAGATAGAGAGAGAGAGAGAGAGAGAGAGAGAGAGAGAGAGAGAGA
>NW_014578341.1:40155-41803 GCF_000485595.1 Priapulus caudatus
TGTGTGGGGAGGGGGAGGGTAATTGTACGGGGAGTAATTGTACGGGGGTAATTGTACGGGGAGTAATTGTACGGGAGTAACTGTACGTGGAGTAATTGTACGGGGAGTAATTGTACAGGTAGTGATTGTACAGGAGTAATTGTACGGGGGTAATTGTACGGGGAGTGATTGTACAGGAGTAATTGTACAGGAGTAATTGTACGGAGAGTAATTGTAAGTGGAGTAATTGTACGGGTAGTGATTGTACAGAAGTAATTGTACGGGGGTAATTGTACGGGGAGTAATTGTACGGGAGTAATTGTACGGGGAGTGATTGTACGGGGAGTAATTATACGGGGAGTAATTATACGGGGAGTAATTGTACGAGGAGTAATTGTACGGGGAGTAATTGACTAATTGTCTGGGGGGAATTGTCCGGGGGGAGGGTGAATGGCATGGGGGATAATTTTCCGGGGTTGATTCTCTGGTGGGTGAATGCATGGTGGTATTGTCCAGGGGTTATTGCCGGGGAGGTTATTGTTCGTAAGGTGATTATTCATGGGATAATTTCTCGGGGGATATTTGTTACTGATATTAGAACAATTGGCGACATGTAACTAAGCTCTCTCTCTCTCTCTCACTCTCTCTCTCTCGCTCTCTCGCTCTCTCTCGCGCTCTCTCTCTCTCTCTCGCTCTCTCTCTCTCTCTTCTTTCTCTCCCTCTCTCTCTCTCTCTCTCTCTCTCTCTCTCTCTCCTACTTCACACGCGCATGCACGCATGCACGCGCACGCACACGCACACGCACGCACACACACGCACGCACATGTACAGAAACGTGAAACGGGAGGTTAGGGTATCGGGATGTAGGGGTTACGGTATCAAGAGAGGAGGGCATAAGGAGGTTAAGGGACAAGGCCAACAAATCACCTCGCAAAAAACTTTACGCAACGAAAAGCAATTCAATGCGTCGCTGAAGTTCTATGATCCGTACAAGAAGCCATCGTCATTGAGCATGACCTTGGATCTAGGGGGCATACTACAGTAGCTTTCCGCCAACTGTTCAATATTGCACTGTTTCGTCTCTGAAAAAAGGCCTTCTTTTGCATTTTTTATGCGGTAAAATTCGGCACTATAGGGTGCAGTAATAGGCGGCAGATAGGGTGCAGTAGGGTGCACTATAGGGTGCAGTAATTTGGACGCAAGGTAGATGCCTCGTGGACGTCTAGAAATCCTTGAATCTGTGTTTATTTAGCATGAATAAAGTATGTATGTTGTGTATGCGACGAAACGCTTCGAGCATATTTAATTAATTTCTGTTCGATGCCTATTCATGTCTGCTGCCTATGGACGCCCTCCACTGTTGTACGACACATTCGCACGTGCTACACGGCCCGCACAGTCGCTTCTATCACGCAGCTGTGACAAACCAAGACGGAGCTAGCAGCGTGGGCGACAGATGTGAGAGGCGCAGGCGGTGTCGCCTTCAGGCGTAGCTTCGTAGTTCGCGCCGCTGCGCATGTCATACGATTACGTAAGATGTGCCGCAAATTACCATGATAATATAAACATACACGGTAGCGTGTTAGCGCGCGCTATCTCCACCGCTCTTTCACCCTCTCTCTCTCTCTCTCTCTCTCACTCTGTCTATATGTATATATATAATTATATA
>NW_014578341.1:41813-52531 GCF_000485595.1 Priapulus caudatus
CACCGCTCTTTCACCCTCTCTCTCTCTCTCTCTCTCTCTCTCTCTCTCTCTCTCTCCTCCTCCTCCTCTCTCTCTCTCTCTCTCTCTCTCTCTCTCTCTCTCTCTCTCTCTCTTCTCTCTCTCTCTCTCTCTCTCTCTCTCTCTCTCTATCTCTTTCTCTATATTTCTCTATCTCTCCCGCTCGCTCTCTCCCTCTCTCTCTGTCCTTCGCTCCCACTCTCTCTCCCTCTCTCTCTGTCCTTCGCTCCCACTCGCTCTTGCTTTTTCTCTTCCTATCTCGCCCTCTCTCTCTCTCTCTTTCTCGCTCTCACTCTCGCGCGCGCTCTCTCCCCGCCCGTCTTTCTCTCTCTCCTTTCGCCTTCGCTCTCTCTCTCTCTCACGTGCTCTCTCTCTCTCTCTCGCTCTCTCTCTCTCCTTCGCTCTCGCGCGCTCGCAGCGTCTGCTATTGTCGCTGCGTTTACTACGTAATTGTTCGGCCCGACATCTCGCTTTGTAATAATTTCGGATTGATTTTCTTCCCACACGAAACATCATTCTGACGCCGAGAGAAAGAAGGGAAGCCGGGGAAAGAAGGGAAGAGGGAGAGAGGGAGAGGAGGGAGAGAGGGGGAGGAGGGAAGAGAGGGAGAGGAGGAAAGAGAGGAGGAGGAGGAGAGAGAGAGGGGGAAGAGGAGAGAGAGAGAGTGGATAGAGAGGGAGAGGGGGAAGAGGGATGAAGATGGAAATAATTAGAGGGGCGAGAGGGAACGATGAAGAGAGGGATGAAAAGAGGGAAGAAGATGGAGAAGGTTGGGGAGAGAGGAGATAGGGAAGAGAGAGGGGAAGGAAAGAGAGGAGGATGAATATAATTAGAACGTAAAAGAGCTACACCCAAACGTACGCATACGTTCAATTAAACCGGCGAAAAAATATAAAAAGATGGGAATTTATACTCGACAATGGAATGAAATCTGATTCGCCAATAATAGCACATTGCACCTGATAAACACTTGCGTGTGTGCGTGCGTATATATGCGTCTGTGCGCGTGTAAGTGCGTATATACGTCTGTGCGCGTGTGTGTGCAAGAGAGAGAGAGAGAGAGAGGGTGGCGGCTCGTGAAAATGGAAGAGAATCGAGTGGAAAGGATATCGGTACAATTGCGGTAGATTTCCGCGCGTTGATCGCTTTACGCCTCCTTTGAGGGTGCGATCATCAGTGCGGCATCGCTGCGCGTTACGACAGAGGGAATGTGAGGCGCGTAGAGGTGCCACGCCGACATATAATTCGGCGATTTTCACGAGCGTGCAATTACGTCCCGCGCACCTCCCCATCTCCTTTATCTTTCTTTCTCTCCGCGCGCCTCTTGTTCTCTCCCAACCTCTCTCTCTCTACTCTCTCTCTCTGCTCTCCCGAGCTCTCTCTCATCTCCCCCCCTCTTCTCTCTCTCTTTTCGCGGCTGTCCATGTATGCAGTAAGTTCTTTTCGTTAATTTAACCTTTATTATACTTTATAAAAATCATACTTTGGTTAGGGATATTCTTTGCTTGTAGCCGAAAAACGGTAAACGGTAAACAGGAAACGGGATACACTAGATTCACTACATTAAGGTTGAATGATGACAGATTTGTCATTATTCACTCCTGCCTACGTCGCTAGGAGATCGCTGCGGGAGTCGTGACTAGATAAAGAGGTTTGGTGCCAACGCGCAGCTTGTGGTCGTTTTGCGATAAAGGTTAAACTGTGAAACGGAGAATTTTGCTTTTGTGCCAGTTGTACCTTCCACTGATGTAAAGCTGCGGCCGTTTGGATCAAACTCGTTCATTGCGATATATATCGCGAGCGAAGATTAAGACAATAGCAAAGAGTACGTTGGTACGTATCAAGTGGTTGCTAACGTCATAGGCGTCGCGTGATCTGATTGGCACGATCTGGGGCAATCGATCCCGCCAAACTTCACAATCGATATTTCCTAGCGGATTCGCGTAATCGAACCCGATAGAGTCATCGAATCGTTTACGGACAGTTGATCGCATCCGCCCCAATGACGTGCGCGTGTGCGTCACCGCATGGCGCGTCACTGGGAGGGTGCATGTAGTCGTCACGCGTTATATAGGTGGCGTACATTAGTATAGAGGGCGTCCCTGGGCAGCAGGCCTGATTAGGCATCGAACAGAAATTAATTAAGAATATCGAACGGAGTTTCGGCACATACACAACATACACTTTATTCAGGTGCGAACAACCACAGATTCAAGCTCTAGACTCTACTCGAAACTTTTGCCAGTTACATTTTGAGCATTTCCAGCATGTAGTTTGATCCCGTTTCACACATGAAAACGGCGGACCGCGGTCACCAATGCAACGTCACTTGACGCAATGACACAATTACACGACAAGACCAATCTCACTATACGTGCTTGCTACACGTCCACGGGCTATCAACCTTGCGTGCATAATGCAAATTAGAGCACTACAGTGCCGAATTCTATCGCGAAAATAAAAAAATTGCCTTTTCGGTGATGAAATAGTGCGACGGTGATCAGAGGGCGGGAGATATATATAATGGTGGGACAAGCAGAAGATGTGTGCAGTTCCAGCTGACGCCTTGTTGCCTATACTCACGTGTCCATGTGCATCACGTGACCTCGTCAGCGGAGCTACACACGCAAGTATAAAAGAACGAATATATATATATATATATATATATATAACAGAAGGAATAATAAAGCTGCATCGCATTTTAACGTGTTCCGATATTGTAATGTGCTCTAAATTTCGCCATCTTTCCGGAGACGATTTAGAATGTAAATTCGATCTTGCATGGACAACGTGTGTGTGTGTGTGTGTGTGTGTGTGTGTGTGTGTGTGTGTGTGTGTGTGTGTGTGTGTGTGTGTGTGTGTGTGTGTGTGTGCATGCAGGTGCATCTTCAGCACGACCACATGATTGCGTGCGATTCCCAGAAATCGAAATGAAGACGTGAGAAGGGCTGACCGCGTGCACACACGCGTAAACACGTAGTTATATGCAATCAAGCAAATTACGGCGATGAAACAAAACGACAACAGGAAAACGTGATCGCATTTATTAAAAAGAGATTTCATCTCTGTTCTGCCGTTGAGGTTGGAGCGCCTTACGCCAGTATAAATAAATAAATAAATAAAATATATATACAAAGGAATAACATAATGCGTAGAGATTCATGCGCTAGTCTCATAGACATTTCATGTTATGTGCTGGTCGCCCAAGATTCAAAGACTGTCGTCTGTGACCCTAGAAGGGTATGCGGCACAATGAACGTACTGTATACGCGATATTTTTCGCGTACAGATATTTTCGCGAATTCAGACGTGACGGACAATTTCGCGAGTGGTTAATATCGCGGTTGGTGAATTATGAAATATTCGATATTATTCAGTATGAATTATTCGCGTGTTGTTAGTTTTCGCGGTCGGGGACGCAACCGCGAAATTCGCGAAAATTAAACCACCGCGAAATATACAGCTTATATACAGTAATCACCATTCAACTCTGATATTTACACAGACGTCATCGTTAGCAGGAGTATAATAGGATACGTCTCGGCTTGCGTGCCGTTAGTTTGTGCGAGAGAGAGAGAGAGAGAGAGAGAGAGAGAGAGAGAGAGAGAGAGAGAGAGAGAGAGCATAATACAGAGGTCCAGATAGCTTACAGTTTTGAAATGAGTTTACTTGATTACAACTTCAAATTTTTTCCATTCGCATTTTTGTTCATTAAATTTCGTTTTTACTCAAATTTCGTTCTAATTGTCTGCTGTTTTCAATTACGGATCGTCGACGGACTTCGATTCTCGTTCATTTCATTTTTATTCGCATATTATGCCGCGCCGACAGATGGCTACACGTGATGTTTCCAGTTGCTTACGAGTGGGTGGACGTATAGCCTTACATAGCGCGTAATGCGGTACCCGACCGGCTACCTGGTGAGTGTGAGGTGCTCGCGTTTACATACAGCGGCATGATGCAAAGCACCAGCCAGAACCAGCAGTGCTATATACAGACGGAGATGGTTCCATGTAGCTCTATATATATCACGCGCGGCCATGTATGCGGGTGCTGTCTATCTGTTATCAAAGACTTGTTATTCATAATATACGCAATATACGACGTTGCAAGTATATATAACCGTCTTTTTTTATATAATCGTCGTCTTTTATATTTCTCGTTGTTTTAATATAGCGTTAGTTCAAAATGACTTTTGAATCATTTATGCTGCTGCGCGTCGCCGCCGCCGGCGACGCGTACATCGACGCCGAAACCCGCCGTGTCGAATCTGTCGCCTTAGCGGTGATTAAACGGACAATTGACAATTAACAATAATTGACAAGTGACATGTTGACAATAATGACGACATCTGTCTCTCGCGCGCGTGATGCATGATAGAGAGACACCGAGGAGACGTTAGTTGCACTCCGCCTCGCCTCGACACTGACTTCATAACAGCGCACACGGACGATGGTCTGCTGAGACCAGCCCCCCTCCCCCTCCTCCTGACGCTAGGGAAGTAAGTAGGGAGGTAAAGCTCGTGTCATCTGCCAGACGTGCTAAACTACTAGCATAGCAGCCTAATGAAAAATATATGCGCTTTAATTACGTGGAATTTGCACAATGTTAAACTATGTAGGCAAATGAAGGCGGTTAAGTTCGTCGCAGCTATCCAAATCCGGACGTGTCATATACATACAGCAAAACCTTAAATCGCACCAACCAACCACATCGTAAATATGATGTTAGCCGGTTCACCACTAGCCAATCTGAAATTCATACATTCACACACACACACACACACACACACTCACGCACGCACGCACACACACACACGCACGCACACACGCATGCACACACACACACGCATTCATTTTCCCCAGTTTTCCTATTTTTCCAATTCTCTAACAACATGCCATGTAATAGAGATATAAACATAAACCCCCACATGCGCGCAAACTCTCTCTCTCTCTCTCTCTCTCATCTTGCAATTTCCCTCTCATTCTCTTTCTGTCTGTGTCTCTCGCAGACCCGCCTCTCTCTCTCTCACACACTCTCTCTCTAAGCCATTAAACCGGAAGACTATTGTGTAAAATATTGAAACCTTAATCCCGTTTAATGTTAAAATTAACGCCTGTTATTAGGGCTCATCACAAAGCGTTTTCTATTCAATTAGCGTAATTAACGGCATTTTTGGACCCGGCGCAATAAGCGAACCTCCTTCATACAACAGTAACAGGTGCATCTAACGTAACCCACTCATTTCCGTAATGAATGAAAAATTGTGCTTTCTCTCAGCGTTCGCGCATTATAGGAACTGCGCCGCAAACAGGTCGTTTTACGAGTGTCTGACGTCACGCGAAATGATTTCAATAATTAATAACGACAGGAGTACGGTTATAATCGCATGTATTAGAGAGTCATGCCTGCGGCCGTGTGTATTACGACGCAGCGAACCTGGGAATAAATTTTTGGCAAGATATCCGGAGGCAGTCTCGTTTTTTTGCAGTAAAATACATGAATTTATCAGGTAACTATAGTATGTGCGCGCATACGCCTGCAACGCGCATGCGCACGCGGTCAGATGTCGATAATGGGGAAAATGAGCAAAAAATAGAGGTGATAGAAATAGCAAGCTGGTAAGTGATCGATAGGTAGAGCGAGGGCATGTGGGAGAGAGCGAGAGGGAGAGAGAGAGAGCGCGCGCGAGAAGGAGAGGAAAAGAGAGAAAGAAAGATAGCGCGAGAAAGAGAGGGAGAGAGAGAGAAAGAGAGAGAGCGAGAAGAAGATGGAGAGAGAAAGAGAGAGAGCGCGCGCGAGAACGAGAGGGCGAAAAAGAGAGAGAGAGAGAGAGAGAAAGAGAAAGAAAGAGAGAAAGAGAGAGCGAGAAGGAGAGAACATGTTTCTTCTTCGGAGCATCCTTCCCCTTTAAGCTCAGACTCCTTTTAGTTTTCTTTGTCAGCTGTTGTTGGTCAAGCTCTTGTTTGTATGGCGACTCTGTGAGAACAACCGTTTTTCTACGTCTAACGTTACTCACTCTAGGTTTCTTGGCAGTCACCTTTGGTACTAGAACAATTGCCTCCACAGATGTGTTAAAAGCAGATTTATGCTTGTTTGTCTGACTGCTGCTGAGTTGGGTGTCAGGTGAAATTATCGAGATATCAGCCCATGATAAACAACCGGGTTGGGGTTCAGGCATTTTATCTGGAGTCGAAAACAATGGCTGTGACTGCACTTCAGGAACGTATAATGCTAAGTTATTGCTAAAACAAGTTACCATGGTATATGCCGAATGTATTACCCATAGGCATAGATATAGCATTAAATAGGAAAAATCAAGACGAGCGCCAGTGCAGCCCTCGGTAAGTTATTAGTAGCACGTTATAGTGTTGCCGGCTTTATATTTGTATGACGGGGTCTAAGGCCACCTATATAGAATTGTAATAATAGTGTATGATGGGGGCCCAGGCCCACATATATAGTATTTGTATGACGGGGGCCTAAGGTCACCTATATAGTATTGTAATAATAGAATGGTTTATGATGGGGGCCCAAGGCGACAGATATAATATTGTATATGACGGTGGCCTAATGCCATCTATATACTAGTATTGTAGTATAGTGTATGCTGGCGGCCCACCAAGGCCACATATATAGTACTGTGTATGAAGGGGGGTCTAAGGCCTCCTATACAGTAGAGTGAGGTAAGCCTTGGTTGTAAGCAATACAGAATCCAGCAGAGAAAAGTAGGCTGCATCACTTGCACAGCGTATTATTGCGCCAGCGAAGCCCTAGACTCCCGATGGCTTAAGGCCTCAGGTGGATGTGGATATCTGTCGCCTGCATATGCAGCAGGGACCTTACATGCAAGGTCTTCCTCCTTGAAGAAGGAGGCTGATCGGGGGACAGGGGAGGCAAGGGGAAGGCCGCGAGGGCATAATGTAGGTGTTTTTAACCTTACATGCTAGGGCGCTCTCCTAATTATAAACACATGTCAACTGATAAACGTTTATTAGGGAAATCTATGCTGAGATACCCCCTAACCATTTTCAACGCATATTCATCACAAAATATAACTCCTCTGGTGAGATATTGCGCATGCGCTAACACACTAACGTAGCCACAATGTGTACTGGCTGGTATACGCAGCGGGGACCTTACGTGCAAGGTCTTCCTCTTATTTCTTAAATAATGTCTACAGATAGAATGTTATTATATAACTCTATGCTAGGATAACTCCTCTTTATTTTAAATGCATAATCTTTGAAAAATACGATTTCTTTCGGGAGATATTGCGCATACGCGCGCACCGTGTTAGGCGTGCAGTGCCGTCTGAGGCAATCTTTATAATATAGATTGCTGCGGGAGAAGTGGGATGGGAGACTGAGGAAAGGCTGCAGGAAAGATAGCTGGGGGCGGTAGAAGAAGAAGGAGGCTAAGCGAGGGACAGGGGACGCAAGGGGAAGGACTCGATGGCATAAAGTAGGTGTTTTGTACTCTACATGCTAGGGCGCTTTCCTAATTATAAACACATGTCAACTGATAAAAGTTTATTAGAGAAATCTATGCTGAGATACCCCCTAACTATTTTAAATGCATATTCATCACAAAATATAACTCCTCTGGTGAGCTATTGCGCATGCGCTAACACACTAACGCAGCCATAATGTGTACTGGCTGGTATACGCAGCGGGGACCTTACATGCAAGATCTTCCTCCTATTTCTTAAATAATGTCTACAGATGGACTATTATTATATAACTCTATGCTAGGATAACTCGTCTTCATTTGAAATGCATAATCTTTGAAAAATACGATATCTCCCGGGAGATATTGCGCATGCGCGCGCACCGTGTTAAGCGTGCAGTGCCGTCGGAGGCAAATTTCATAATATAGCTTGCTGATGGAGAGAGGGGATGGGAGACTGAGGAAAGGCGGCAGGGTAGATAGCTGGGGGCGGTAGAAAAAGAATGAGCCTAAGCGAAGGACAGGGGAGGCAAGGGGAAGGACATGAGGGCATAAAGTAGGTGTTTTGTACCCTACATGCTAGGGCGCTCTCCTAATTATAAACACAGGTCTACTGATAGAAGTTTATTATGGTTATATATACACATTTCGAATAATTTCTCAGTTTTACAAGGGGAAACATCGGATTTGCGCATGCCCGTTCGTGCCGAAAATATAGAGCATGAGGCGAAATTATGCATTCAAACCATTTTCGGGCTATCCGCCTATAGGAAAACATGGTAAACTTCGGCGACCGCCTGCGTGTTTGCGAATTGCAGAGCGCCATCTTTTTCGTACGGCCGGCGGCGATATGCACATAATATCAAGAGCTAATAAATACCTCTTATTATTAGCTCTTATTCGTGTTTATTAGCTCTTGATAATATATATGGGATGCCCTCGCACGCACAGACACATACGCGCTCAGAAAGAGAGAAAGGCAAGGAGAGACAGGCGGAGAGAAAGCGAGAGAGAGAGTCAGCGAGAGAGAGAGAAACAAAGAGTGCAGAGAGAGGGGGGAGAAGAAGAGAAAGAAAGAGAGAAAAAGAGAAAGAAAGAAAAGACGAGAGAGAGGGCGAGAGAGAGATCGAAGGGAAGAGAGTGAAAGAGAGACAGAGAGAGATAGAGAGAAAGAAAGAGAGAGAGAGCGCGCGAGTGAGAGAGAAAGAGAGATAGAGAGAAAGAAAGAGAGATACCAAGCGCTACGCATCAACACACTCACGAGATTAAATTAGTTTTTCCTTCTCGGTTGAATTATCGCATACACTGATTCGACAATGAAATGGAATAACAATAAATCGCGAGCAGTCTGTTCACCATGAGCGCCGACAACACGGGCAGCAAACACGTCGGCTAATACGTCGTCTGCGCGTGTTAACAGCGAACCACGTAGCAATAGCAATTCACGCGGGCCTAGAGTGCCGGGACCATGAGAGGACAGTACAGATGTGAACAGATTAGTCATGCATGCACGCAGGCATGCAGTAGTAAACGGGCTACAAGTCGCTAGCATCGGTGGAATCTCACTTGATGGCGCGGGAATGCGTCAGTAGGCCCTACTATGGCCGCAAATCGTCATAAAAATATCAGTTTCTTTAAGTTACCTAACTGCTTAATCTTTGGTTCTAAGATAACCATGGAATCTGTTCATGTATCGAATTACGTGTAGCAATAATCAAACGCGCAATTATGCGAATCGCGATGATGCGAATGACCGCTGCTATGCGTTTTTCTATCATAATTAATACAGATTAGGCGTATTAATGAGAGAATTTACATTCTATGATGCTAGCGATGAGACATTTTGTCCGTAGAGCGCCCTCTATCATATTTAATATCCATCACATCTGTTAGATGATCTGGTCTCAGCGTTAGAACCTAGTAATCCACATCAGATGAGGGCTGCATGGTGTATGTATAGGCCTAGCACAAATTATTGTATGGTTGCAAGGGACACATGGATTTATTTTGCGCTGCAAAAACCTGCTAATCTGTGAAATTCAGCCTGATAGTGAAGGTCGGGAAGACCATGGATTTTCGATCTTACATCACTTGCAGTACTCGCTTCACTTTTTCATTACTTCACTTGACTTTTTTTTTCACTTTCATTACTTTACATTCTTTCACTTACATTACATTCTTTATTCGTCAAGATCGAATAACTAATAGTATTAGTAGAGACCACTGTGATCGGTTCGCCACGCAAAGAGACCATAGAAAATTCAACATACTAGAATTTGTAGGCTGCCCATCATTTGTTAAGCGTAACTAAATAAACACATGTACTCAGGAGTTAATTTAAACATTTACTAACCTGTGCGCTTAATCGTTATTCCTATGCAGATAATAACAAGATAACAATCCAGTGAGTTACACTAAAATGTGCGTGGGCATTGTGTAAAAATCCTTTTACTTTTTGTGTCCCATTCTGGGTGATTACACTTTTTACGTCTTAGTAGATTTGATATCATCTCCGCGTCCACCGCGGCTCGTACCTTCTGTTGCCGCACAGCGTGGGCGGCCGTGGTTGGCGGTAGATCGTGATAATACGCTGATCGTAAGAAGAAAAATATTGCATTTATTCGCCTCGGAAAACAGCCGAGCTGCGTGATGTTTGAGGTTAGCCGAATATGTGTCGTATGCAAATGTACCATCCCCGTTATCTTTTATGGCTATGCTTAATCCGCCCATGGCGTACACCTATAGGTACTTCCCTGCCTGCCTCCCTTCCAGCCTGCCATCCTGCATGTCTGCCTGCCAGCCTGTCTGTCGGTCGGTTTCCCTGCCTATACCTGTCTGCCGCCTTCCCACCTACACTAATATTTGCGAGAGAAAGCAAGAAAGCAATGAGACTTTTCTTCTCGCTCAGCAAACCCGGGCGGTGCGTCTGATACGCGTCAGAAGTAAGCGCGCTAACGAGATACGAACACGCTCGACCTTGGCAGACGCCCACGTGAACGTCGGAATGCACCCGAAACTGGAAAAACGACAATGAAGCGGAAGAATTGGAGCATCGTGCATGGAAGCTGCTATATAAGGCGCCGAGTCGGCAGGGTTGAGTACGCACTGTCACCGAAGCTTGCTCACGAGTAGTACAACGACGGCAGTTCTGCTTATTCGGTAAGATCGCACACTGATGGTTATATATACACATTTCGAATAATTTCTCAGTTTTACAAGGGGAAACATCGGATTTGCGCATGCCCGTTCGT
>NW_014578341.1:56336-61092 GCF_000485595.1 Priapulus caudatus
TGAGATACCCCCTAACCATTTTAAATGCATATTCATCACAAAATATAACTCCTCTGGTGAGATATTGCGCATGCGCTAACACACTAACGTAGCCACAATGTGTACTGGTTAGTATACGCAGCGGGGACCTTACATGCAAGGTCTTCCTCCTATTTCTTAAATAATGTCTACAGATAGAATGTTATTATATAACTCTATGCTAGGATAACTCCTCTTTATTTTAAATGCATAATCTTTGAAAAATACGATATCTCTCGGGAGATATTGCGCATGCGCGCGCACCGTGTTAAGCGTGCAGTGCCGTCGGAGGCAAACTTCATAATATAGCTTGCTGAGGGGGAGAGGGAATGGGAGACTGAGCAAAGGCGGCAGGGTAGATAGCTGGGGGCGGTAGAAAAAGAATGAGCCTAAGCGAAGGACAGGGAAAGCAAGGGGAAGGACATGAAGGCATAAAGTAGGTGTTTTGTACCCTACATGCTAGGGCGCTCTCTTAATTATAAACACAGGTCTATTAATAGAAGTTTATTTAGGAAATCTATGCTGAGATACCCCCTAACCATTTTAAATGCATATTCATCCGAAAATATAACTCCTCTGGGGATATACTGCGCATGCGCTAACACACTAACGTAGCCAGATTGTGTACTGGCTGGTATACGCAGCCGGGAACATACATGCAAAGTCTTCCTCCTATTTCTTAAATGATGTCTACTGATGGAATCTTATCATATAAATCTATGCTAGGATAACCCCTCTTTATTTTAAATGCATAATCTTTGTAAAATACGATTTCTCTCGGGCGATATTGCGCATGCGCGCGCACCGTGTTAAGCGTGCAGTGCCGTCTGAGGCAGTGATGAAGTATGTGTATTGTACCCTACATGATAGGGCGTTCTCCCATATTATAAACACATGTCAACTGATAAAAGTTTATTAGAGAAATCTATGCTGAGATACACTCTAACCATTTTAAACGCATATTCATCACAAAATATAACTCCTCTGGTGAGATATTGTGCATGCGCTAACACACTAACGTAGCCAGATTGTGTACTGGCTGGTATACGCAGACGGGATCTTACATGCAAGGTCTTCCTGCTATTTCTTAAATGATGCCTACAGATGGAATGTTATCATATAAATCTATGCTAGTATAACTCCTCTTCATTTTAAATGCATAATCTTGCAAAATACGATTTCTCTCGGGAGATATTGCGCATGTGCGCGCACCGTGTTAGGCGTGCAGTGGCGTCTGAGGCAAACTTCATAATATAGCTTGCTGAGGTAGAGAGGGGATGGGAGATTGAGGAAAGGCGGCAGGGTTGATAGCTGGGGGCGGTAAAAGAAGAATGAGCTTAAGCGAAGGACAAGGGAGGCAAGGGGAAGGACGTGAGGGCATAAAGTAAGTGTTTTGTACCCTACATGCCAGGGCGCTCTCCTCCGCGTAAACACAGGTCTACTGATAAAAGTTTATTTGGGAAATCTATGTTGAGATACCCCCTAACCATTTTAAATGCATATTCATCACAAAATATAACTCCTCTGGTGAGATATTGCGCATGCGCTAACACACTAACGTAGCCACAATGTGTACTGGTTAGTATACGCAGCGGGGACCTTACATGCAAGGTCTTCCTCCTATTTCTTAAATAATGTCTACAGATAGAATGTTATTATATAACTCTATGCTAGGATAACTCCTCTTTATTTTAAATGCATAATCTTTGAAAAATACGATATCTCTCGGGAGATATTGCGCATGCGCGCGCACCGTGTTAAGCGTGCAGTGCCGTCGGAGGCAAACTTCATAATATAGCTTGCTGAGGGGGAGAGGGAATGGGAGACTGAGCAAAGGCGGCAGGGTAGATAGCTGGGGGCGGTAGAAAAAGAATGAGCCTAAGCGAAGGACAGGGAAAGCAAGGGGAAGGACATGAAGGCATAAAGTAGGTGTTTTGTACCCTACATGCTAGGGCGCTCTCTTAATTATAAACACAGGTCTATTAATAGAAGTTTATTTAGGAAATCTATGCTGAGATACCCCCTAACCATTTTAAATGCATATTCATCCGAAAATATAACTCCTCTGGGGATATACTGCGCATGCGCTAACACACTAACGTAGCCAGATTGTGTACTGGCTGGTATACGCAGCCGGGAACATACATGCAAAGTCTTCCTCCTATTTCTTAAATGATGTCTACTGATGGAATCTTATCATATAAATCTATGCTAGGATAACCCCTCTTTATTTTAAATGCATAATCTTTGTAAAATACGATTTCTCTCGGGAGATATTGCGCATGCGCGCGCACCGTGTTAAGCGTGCAGTGCCGTCTGAGGCAGTGATGAAGTATGTGTATTGTACCCTACATGATAGGGCGCTCTCCCATATTATAAACACATGTCAACTGATAAAAGTTTATTAGAGAAATCTATGCTGAGATACCCCCTAACCATTTTAAACGCATATTCATCACAAAATATAACTCCTCTGGTGAGATATTGCGCATGCGCTAACACACTAACGTAGCCAGATTATGTACTGGCTGGTATACGCAGCCGGGAACTTACATGCAAAGTCTTCCTCCTATTTCTTAAATGATGTCTACTGATGAAATCTTATCATATAAATCTATGCTAGGATAACCTCTCTTTATTTTAAATGCATAATCTTTGTAAAATACGATTTCTCTCGGGAGATATTGCGCATGCGCGCGCACCGTGTTAAGCGTGCAGTGCCGTGTGAGGCAAACTTCATAATATAGCTTGCTGAGAGAGAGAGAGAGAGGGGATGGGAGACTGAGGAAAGGCAGCAGGGAAGATAGCTGGGGGTGGTAGAAGAAGAAGGAGGCTGAGCGAGGGACAGGGGAGGCAGGAGAAGGACGCGAGGGCATAAAGTAGGTGTTTTGTACCCTACATTCTAAGGCGCTCTTCTAATTATAAAAACAGGTCTACTGCTAAAGGTTTATTAGGGAAATCTATGTTGAGATACCCCCTAACCATTTTAAATGCATATTTATCACAAAATATAACTCATCTGGTGAGATATTGCGCATGCGCTAACACACTAACGTAGCCAGATTGTGTACTGGTTAGTATACGCAGAGGGGACATTACATGCAAGGTCTTCTTCTTATTTCTTAAATGATGTCTACTGATGGAATGTTATCATATAAACCTAAGCTAGGATAACTCGTCTTCATTTCAAATGCATAATCTTTGCAAAATACGATTTCTTTCGGGAGATATTGCGCATGCGCGCGCACCGTGTTAGGCGTACAGTGCCGTCTGAGGCAATCTTTATAATATAGATTGCTGCGGGAGAAGTGGGATGGGAGACTGAGGAAAGGCGGCAGGGTAGATAGCTGAAGGCAGTAGAAAAAGAATGAGTCTAAGCGAAGGACAGGGGAGGCAAGAGGAAGGACGTGAAGGCATAAAGTAGGTGTTTTGTACCCTACATGCTAGGGCGCTCTCCTAATTATAAACACAGTTATACTGATAAAAGTTTATTTGAGAAATCTATGCTGAGATACCCCCTAATCATTTTAAATGCATATTCATCATAAAATATAATTTATCTGGTGATATATTGCGCATGCGCTAACACACTAACGTAGCCAGATTGTGTACTGGCTGGTATACGCAGCCGGGATCTTACATGCAAGGTCTTTCTTCTATTTCCTAAATAATGTCTACTGATGGAATCTTATTATATAAATCTATGCTAGAATAACCCCTCTTCATTTTAAATGCATAATCTTTGTAAAATACAATTGCTCTCGGGAGATATTGCGCATGCGCGCGCACCGTGTTAAGCGTGCAGTGCCGTCTGAGGCACTGATGAAGTATGTGTATTGTACCATACTAGCTAGGGCGCTCTCCTAATTATAAACACAGGTCTACTAATAGAAGTTTATTTGAGAAATCTATGCTGAGATACTCCCTAACCATTTTAAATGCATATTCATCATAAAATATAATTTATCTGGTGGTATATTGCGCATGCGGTAACACACTAACGTAGCCAGATTGTGTACTGGCTGGTATACGCAGCCGGGATCTTACATGCAAGGTCTTTCTTCTATTTCGTAAATAATGTCTACTGATGGAATCTTATTATATAAATCTATGCTTGAATAACGCCTCTTCATTTTTAATGCATAATCTTTGTAAAATACAATTGCTCTCGTGAGATATTGCGCATGCGCGCGCACCGTGTTAAGCGTGCAGTGCCGTCTGAGGCAGTGATGAAGTATGTGTATTGTACCCTACATGCTAGGGCGCTCTCCTCATTATAAACACATGTCAACTGATAAAAGTTTATTAGGGAAATCTATGCTGAGATACCCACTAACCATTTTAATTGCTTATTCATCACAAAATATGACTCCTCTGGTGAGATATTGTGCATGCGCTAACACACTAACGTAGCCAGATTGTGTACTGGCTGGTATACGCAGTCGGGACCTTACATGCAAGGTTTTCCTCAGATTTCTTAAATGATGTCTACAGAAGGAATGTTATCAAATAAATCTATGCTAGGATAACTCCTCTTCATTTTAAATGCATAATCTTTTCAAAATACGATTTCTCTCGGGAGATATTGCGCATGCGCGCGCACCGTGTTAAGCGTGCAGTGCCGTCTGAGGCAGTGATGAAGTATGTGTATTGTACCCTACATGCTAGGGCGCTCTCCTCATTATAAACACATGTGAACTGATAAAAGTTTATTAGGGAAATCTATGCTGAGATACCC
>NW_014578341.1:61102-65171 GCF_000485595.1 Priapulus caudatus
ACAGTTACTGATAAAAGTTTATTAGGGAAATCTATGCTGAGATACCCACTAACCATTTTAATTGCTTATTCATCACAAAATATGACTCCTCTGGGGAGATATTGCGCATGCGCGCGCACCGTGTTAAGCGTGCAGTGCCGTCTGAGGCAGTGATGAAGTATGTGTATTGTACCCTACATGATAGGGCGTTCTCCCATATTATAAACACATGTCAACTGATAAAAGTTTATTAGGGAAATCTATGCTGAGATACCCTCTAACCATTTTCAACGCATATTCATCACAAAATATAACTCCTCTGGTGAGATATTGCGCATGCGCTACCACACTAACGTAGCCAGATTGTGTACTGGCTGGTATACGCAGACGGGATCTTACATGCAAGGTCTTCCTCCTATTTCTTAAATGATGTCTACAGAGGGAATGTTATCATATAAATCTATGCTAGTATAACTCCTCTTCATTTCAAATGCATAATCTTTGCAAATTACGATTTCTCTCGGGAGATATTGCGCATGTGCGCGCACCGTGTTAGGCGTGCAGTGGCGTCTGAGGCAAACTTCATAATATAGCTTGCTGAGGTAGAGAGGGGATGGGAGATTGAGGAAAGGCGGCAGGGTTGATAGCTGGGGGCGGTAAAAGAAGAATGAGCTTAAGCGAAGGACAAGGGAGGCAAGGGGAAGGACGTGAGGGCATAAAGTAAGTGTTTTGTACCCTACATGCCAGGGCGCTCTCCTCCGCGTAAACACAGGTCTACTGATAAAAGTTTATTTGGGAAATCTATGTTGAGATACCCCCTAACTATTTTAAATGCATATTCATCACAAAATATAACTCCTCTGGTGAGATATTGCGCATGCGCTAACACACTAACGCAGCCATAATGTGTACTGGCTGGTATACGCAGCGGGGACCTTACATGCAAGATCTTCCTCCTATTTTTTAAATAATGTCTACAGATGGAATATTATCATATAACTCTATGCTAGGATAACTCGTCTTCATTTTAAATGCATAATCTTTAAAAAATACGATATCTCTCGGGAGATATTGCGCATGCGCGCGCACCGTGTTAAGCGTGCGGTGCCGTCTGAGGCAAACTTCATAATATAGCTTGCTGATATAGCCATTGGGAAAGAGGATGGGAGACTGAGGAAAGGCGGAAGGGTAGATAGCTGGGGGCGGTAGAAGAAGAAGGAGGCTAAGCGAGAGACAGGGGAGGCAAGGGAAAGGACGTGAGGGCATAAAGTAGGTGTTTTGTACCCTACATGCTAGGGCGCTCTCCTAATTATAAACACAGTTCTACTGATAGAAGTTTATTTAGGAAATCTATGCTGAAATACCCCCTAACCATTCTAAATGCATATTCATCATAAAATATAATTTATCTGGTGATATATTGTACATGCGCTAACACACTAACGTAGCCAGATTGTGTACTGGCTGGTATACGCAGCCGGGATCTTACATGCAAGGTCTTCCTCCTATTTCTTAAATGGTGTCTACTGATGGAATCTTATTATATCAATCTATGCTAAGATAACCCCTCTTCATTTTAAATGCATAATCTTTGTAAAATACAATTTCGCTCGGGAGATATTGCGCATGCGCGCGCACCGTGTTAATCGTGCAGTGCCGTCGGAGGCAAACTTCATAATATAGCTTGCTGAGGAGAAGAGGGGATGAGAGAATGAGGAAAGGCGGCAGGGTTGATAGCTGGGGGCGGTAGAAGAAGAATGAGCTTAAGCAAAGGACAGGGGAGGCAAGGGAAAGGACGTGAGGGCATAAAGTAAGTGTTTTGTACCCTACATGCCAAAGCGCTCTTCTAATTATAAACCCAGGTCTACTGCTAAAAGTTTATTAGGGAAATCTATGTTGAGATACCCCCTAACCATTTTAAATGCATATTCATCACAAAATATAACTCCTCTGGTGAGATATTGCGCATGCGGTAACACACTAACGTAGCCAGATTGTGTACTGGCTGGTATACGAGCCGGGACCTTACATGCAAGGTCTTCCTCCTATTTCTTAAATGATGTCTACTGATGGAATGTTATAGTGAGATATTGCGCATGCGCTAACACACTAACGTAGCCATAATGTGTACTGGCTGGTATACGCAGCGGGGACCTTAAATGCAAGGTCTTCCTCCTATTTCTTAAAAAATGTCTACAGATGGAATATTATTATATAAATTTATGCTAGGATAACCCTTCTTCATTTTAAATGCATAATCTTTGTAAAATACGATTTTTCTCGGGAGATATTGCGCATGCGCGCGCACCGTGTTAAGCGTGCAGTGCCGTCGGAGGCAAACTTCATAATATAGCTTGCTGAGGGGGAGAGGGGATGAGAGAATGAGGAAAGACGGCAGGGTTGATAGCTGGGGGCGGTAGAAAAAGAATGAGCTTAAGCGAAGGTCAGGGGAGGCAAGGGGAAGGACGTGAGGGCATAAAGTAAGTGTTTTGTACCCTACATGCTAGGACGCTCTCCTAATTATAAACACATGTCTACTGATAGAAGTTTATTTGAGAAATCTATGCTTAGATACCCCCTAACCATTTTAAATGCATATTCATCATAAAATATAATTTATCTGGTGGTATATTGCGCATGCGCTAACACACTAACGTAGCCAGATTGTGTACTGGCTGGTATACGCAGCCGGGATCTTACATGCACGGTCTTCCTCCTATTTCTTAAATGATGCCTAGTGATAGAATCTTATCATATAAATCTATGCTAGGATAACCCCTCTTCATTTTAAATGCATAATCTTTGTAAAATACGATTTCTCTCGAGAGATATTGCGCATGCGCGCGCACCGTGTTAAGCGTGCAGTGCCGTCTGAGGCAGTGATGAAGTACGTGTATTGTACCCTACATGCTAGGGCGCTCTCCTAATTATAAACACATGTCAACTGATAAAAGTTTATGAGGAATATCTATGCTGAGATACCCCCTAACCATTTTAAATGCATATTCATTACAAAATATAACTCCTCTGGTGAGATATTGCGCATGCGGTAACACACTAACGTAGCCAGATTGTGTACTGGCTGGTATACGAGCCGGGACCTTACATGCAAGGTCTCCCTCCTATTTCTTAAATGATGTCTACTGATAAAATGTTATCATAGAAATCTATGCTAGGATAACTCCTCTTCATTTTAAATGCATAATCTTTGCAAAATACGATTTCTCTCGGGAGATATTGCGCATGCGCGCGCACCGTGTTAGGCGTGCAGTGCCGTCTGAGGCAAACTTCATAATATAGCTTGCTGAGGGGGAGAGGGGATGGGAGACTAAGGAAATGCGGCAGGGAAGATAGCTGGGGGCGGTAGAAGAAGAAGGAGGCTGAGCGAGGGACAGAGGAGGCGAGGGGAAAGACGCGAGGGCATAAAATAGGTGTTTTGTACCCTACATGCTAGGGCGCTCTCCTAATTATAAACTGATAAAAGTTTATTAGGAATATCTATGCTGAGATACTCCCTAACCATTTTAAATGCATATTCATCACAAAATATAACGCTTCTCGTAAGATATTACGCATGATATGCTAGGATAACTCCTCTTCATTTTAAATGCATAATCTTTGCAAAATACGATTTCTAACGGGAGATATTGCGCATGCGCGCGCACCGAGTTAGGCGTGCAGTGCCGTCTGAGGCAAACTTCATAATATAGCTTGCTGAGGGGGAGAGGGGATGGGAGACTGAGCAAATGCGGCAGGAAAAATAGCTAGGGCGGTAGAAGAAGAAGGAGGCTAAGCGAGGGACAGAGGAGGCAAGGGGAAGGACGCGAGGGCAGAAAATAGGTGTTTTGTACCCTACATGTTAGGGCGCTCTCCTAATTATAATCACATGTCAACTGATAAAAGTTTATTAGGAATATCTATGCTGAGATACTCCCTAACCATTTTAAATGCATATTCATCACAAAATATAACGCTTCTCGTAAGATATTACGCATGAGCTAAAACATTAGCCGCGTTAATTTCACACATAGCGAAACGACCCGGGTCGAAAACGACCCGTGTCAAATGCGTCCCCGGCACAAGCATTCAC
>NW_014578341.1:68145-72353 GCF_000485595.1 Priapulus caudatus
AGAGCGAGCATGATTAAGCGACAGCATATATAGAGGGAGAAATAAGGAGAGAGAGAAAGGGGGGGGGGCAAGGGGAAGGCGAAAATAGAGAGCACGCGAGAGATAGTAGAAGTGAGGGGAGGAAAAACGAATTCAGAATTCATTGGTCATAAATCGTGTTTATAAAAAATCGAATATTTGATCATTAATTAAAGACAGCGTTCGGGCGTTTGCCAAACGCACGCAGACGCGTGGAATTTCGTCGAAGCAGACAACATGCCGCCCGCTCTGATCATACATATCGCTGAATCTTCTCACTATACTTGTGAGGCGGCCGGCAAATCTGCAGTTGCTATCCGCGATGCATATCCAAGAACATGTTTTACTCAGAGAGAGCATCTATATGATGCGAGTGTGTGGGAGTATTCTTTTTGGCATTGAGGTTCTTGACAGTCTCATGCACCCTGAACTTCTGTACCCATCTTAGAATGAGTTCTTTGTTTAGATAGGTGCGGCAATTGAATTCTTTCTTGAAACGTGCTTGTACAGTTTTGAACGATTTGGTCGAAAGGTACGTTTCCACGGACCATGATTTCTGTCGAAGAGTCCAAGGCATCTTGAAAAATTTTTGATTCTAATCTGGTTGGCAACTATTCTCCTCTTCAAATCTGAAAAATAAAAGGGTTAACATCAATATCAAAAAAAGTTATTAACACTTGTTGTGGTTGCATTTTTTTTGGTCACCCTGTCCATACCACGGAGATGGCAGATGTAGATTGTGAGTCGTAGTTGCCCGTGTAGAGGCAGCAGCCGTAACGATGAATACAACTGATACATAATTCATGCGAACTATCTGCTTATATCTGTGGAGACAGACGCCGTCGAGAGTTATATGTGTGCAGGGAAACTATATTATGTGCGGTGACATACATTAGAGCATTAGAGAAGCAGAGCGCGTTATATGTGACTGGTTGCTCGTGGTTACCTATGTCTGTGATATATAGGTGTCGCTCGCTAGTCTCGCTCTGACGCTATGCTCTTATTCATCGTAGAGTTATCTCGCTGTCGAGTTTTCTTCATCTTTTCGCTATCCCTCCCCCTCTTCACCACATACACTGACACACATCACGCACACACGCACATACACACAAGACACGACACACACACACACACACACACACACACACCACACACCAACATCACACACACACACACACACACGCTCACACAACACACACACACACACACACACACACACACACACACACAGCACACCACACACCCACCACAACACCCACCCACCCAGCACACAGTGTTAATTTTACATCAGCGTGTCGCGGAAGCGTCGTTCGCACCTCGCTGCCTTTTCGTAACGGCATAGTTCGGCCGCCGCGGCGGCCGCCCGCCGCACACCGAGTCTCTGCGGAGTTTTTCCCTGTAAGTCGCGCGTTCGGCGCCGAACAAAAACAGATGCAGAGAAACGCAGGACATATAAAAAAACATCTCTGGCGGTAGGGAAATGGTTGATGCGCGCGATACCCGCGTACGGCATCCGAGAAGATGTATAGGAGACGGATGCAGGAGAAAAGAGTCAGTTGAAGCGGTAAGAAGCGGGAAGGTAGTTGAGAAAGCAGCGGAGGAGGGATGAGTAAAAAACGGAAGAAGCGGGGGAGAAGTAAAGCTGAGGGCGGCCAGGAGCGCGGAAATAAGAGGGCATGGCCGGATGAAGAGGGAAGGATATGGAAAACGATGGAAGAACCAGATGCTCGGGCCAAAACCGATGAGGCAGGCAGGCGGAAAAAAGGCAACAAAGGAAAGGAATAAATGGATTAAAGGCGAGGAGATGGACGCCAGAAAGAAGAAGCGCAGAGCGAGTCGGCAAAGTGATACACGCGAAAAATGCGACGCGACGTTTCTCCGCAGCCTGCATAGTTATGAAACATCGTGGTGCACACAGCGTCGACGCGTTATGGGCTACGGTATGAATGAGAGCCGTGACGGCCAGCCAATCAAATCTGAAACAAATTAACGTTACGGCCGCCATACGCGACTGACGGAGACAAACACTGCGCCGGCGGCCTATGTGCACCCGCCGCCCGCGCCGACGCCGCCAGCATATTGGATTAAAACTTTTATGCGCGTTGTGTATGGCCGCTTAATTCAGCGGC
The DNA here is from genome assembly GCF_000485595.1 of Priapulus caudatus. Classification (NCBI taxonomy): domain Eukaryota; kingdom Metazoa; phylum Priapulida; class Priapulimorpha; order Priapulimorphida; family Priapulidae; genus Priapulus; species Priapulus caudatus. The sequence continues at coordinate 70,293 of NW_014578341.1, forward strand.
ATAACAACAGCTGACACGTATCACACGATGGCGGTAAGCCCACGCGCCATCGGCCAGCCTCAGCTATACTATACAGGCACGAATAAAAACACGTACGGTACATTACAGGTACGCTTACAACAGCGTAGATATACATACAGCACGTATAAAACGTATACGGTCATACAGTACTATACAGCGTACGTATATACAGGTACGTAATACTGACAGGTACGTATAATACAGTTACGGAATAACAGGTACGGGATCATAAGTCAGCGTATACATTGTACAGGTACGGATAATACAGGTACGGATATCTACAGGTACGGATATACGGTACGGATATATACAGGTACGTATATACAGGTACGGATACATACAGGTACGTATATACAGGTACGTATATACAGGTACGGATATACAGGTACGGATATATACAGGTACGGATATAACAGGTACGCGATATATTACAGGTACGTATTACAAGCCGTACCGGATATCATACATACGTATATAACAGTACGTATATACAGGTGCACATTACATATTCCGGCCCCCCCCCCCTATATACAGACATCATATATAACACGATGCAATATATATATATATATATATATATATATATATACTGATAAATCTATATGCAGGTACCTACCCGGTACACAAACCACTGTAGGTAAACACAGGCATGCGAATACTATAATAGATAGGTCCATCGTTATGTCTCGGCAAAGTGCTGTTTGATTGAGATTTGAATGTTTGGAATGCCGAGACCGCCTATAGGTACTGCACGAGAGCGGGACTAGCCCCAGTATGTGATGTGTTGTGTGTGTGCTGTGTGTTGTGCGCTGTGCCTGGTGTGTGTGTGTGTTGTGTGTGGCTGTTGTGTGCTGCTGTGTGTTGTAGTGCGTGTACGTTGGTGCGTGCGTGCGTGTGTGGTGTTTGTGTGTCTGTGCTGCGCGTATGGTATCTATTGGTTGCGTGCGCGCCACGCTGTGTATGCGCAGGTGGCATTGGTTGTGTATAATATATATATATATATATAATATATATTATAATATAATATATATATATATATATGTATATGCTACAATATATGATGGTCTGTGTTAGTGGCCGTATGTTTTTTCCGCCGGCGCACAGAGGGCAACATTAAGCCTAATGAATTACGCATGTTCGTCTCTACACATATGCCATTTCATGATTTTTTCACACGACCACATCAAACGCGGTTTGTAGCGCAGTATAAACCTAATGAATTGCTATTATATTGCTGCCGTTGTTTACCTTCAGCGGTGCCTCATCTGTCACTAAGCAAGAGTCATCGCTCATGATGCGATCACTCCTATAGATTCACGTTATAGTCGGCTATCCGCATTCATCCTATTGCAATATCCTTCTATCCATGCCATTCATCCCACTCCCATCCCGTCCATCCGCTTCCATCCACGCTTCCATTCCATTCCCATTCCATACTAATTCTATTCCATTCCATCCCATCCCGCGTCCCATTGCGTTCCATCCTCACGTTCCATCCCATCCCTTTCCATACCATTCTATTCAATTCCATCCATCGTATCCCAGCCCGTCCCGTTCCATCTTAATCTTTTATACCATCCCATAGCATCGCATCCCATCTCATTTAATCCCATCCCATCCCGATACCACCCACCCGCCCTATTCATTCCATTTGGTCATCCCCATCCTATCGGAATACATGAATCGAGATCTCAATTATTTCTCGNTATATATATATATATATATATATATATATATATATATATACTGATAAATCTATGCAGGTACCTACCGGTACACAAACACTGTAGGTAACACAGGATGCGAATATATAATAGGATAGGTCCCATCGTTATGTCTGGCAAAGTGCTGTTTGATTGAGATTGATGTTGGAATGCGAGACCGCTATAGGTATGAGAGAGCGGATAGCCCATTATGTTGATTGTGTGTGTGTGTGTGTGTGTGTGCGTGTGTGTGTGTGTGTGTGTGTGTGTGTGTGTGTGTGTGTGTGTGTGGTAGTGCGTGCGTGTGTGTGGTAGTGCGTGTGTACGTGTGCATGTG
>NW_014578341.1:73811-77505 GCF_000485595.1 Priapulus caudatus
TATACAGAAATAGGGACTCTCAATATACGCAGCCAATATGTGAAACATGTGTCTCATGTAAAGTAATGTGCCTGTATATGCCCTTATGTAACAATATAGCATATTACGTGGATTGACAGACGAGACCGCCAGTCAGTTATTGCGGGAAACGAATACCGAATGGAATAACGAAACCGATTCATATTTATACAATATCCGGCCAGCTACAATATATATTATATATATATATATATATATATATATATATTATATATATATATAATATATATATATTGTAGCTGGCCGGATTGTGGAATAGAGATGAGTGCAGACGGAAACAGCGGTGCGATAGGTGGCTAGATATAGAATGTCCGCGCGCGTCTATACGCGCACGTACCTGGGCGCACGCGCGGTGGCTGATGCAGTGGTCTAGCTATTATATATTAGTGGTAAAACGCCGCGTTGGTCCGACAGCTGATGGTTTATGCTCACCTTCTCTATCAAAGTCACGCGGTGCGAAGGACGTTTTTTTCTCGCCGCTTTTTTATTAATAGTTGTTAATAATAGTATAACGCGTTGTAACCGTTCGATCCGTTATCGTCTGCGTGTGCGGGCGCTCCCGCCATCGCCAACAAATCGATCATCGCCGCGAAACTTTTGCTCTGCTTCTGCCTCGCATTCGGAAATACGCTCGCAGTGATCGACATGCGTGCACTGTGTCTAGCGCGAGCTAGCGTGTGGCTGAGCTAGCGTGTGGCTGAGCTAGCGTGTGGCTGTGCTAGCGTGTGGCTGCAGCGGCTTGCTGGAGTGGCGTGGAGGTTGCCCGACGCATGATCACATACGCGCGCACATGTACGCACTCACGCATGCACGCACGCGCACACTTACACGCGCACATGTACGCACGCGCACACATACGCGCGCACATGTACGCACGCGCACACATACGCACGCACGCCTACACGCGCACACATACGCGTGCACATGTGCGCACGCACGCATACACGCACACATTATACGCACGCACACATACACGCGCGCACATATAATTATACGCACGTACGCATACACGCTCACGTGTACATGCGCACGCAACACGCGGTCGTAAGAATAGACTGGAATTCTCTTTCTTGCATTCTCTACCGCTTTCTTTTTTCATTTTTTCGCTCATTCTCCCTTTCCTCCTGTTCTCCTTCTATCTCTAACGCTTTCCTCTCTCCCTCTCTCTCCATTTCTCATGATCTCTCTCTCTCTCTCTCTCTCTCTCTCTCTCTCTCTCTCTCTTTTAAATTCAATATATTTCTATTTGATATTTATTATTATTTAATCTTTGTATTTATATAATTAAATATTTGTTTATTTTTTCTTTTTTTTTAAATTTGTCTCTCTCCTTCGTTTCTGGCCTTATTTGTTTTCTCTTTTCTTCTTCTGTTCTTTTTTTCAAGTCACTGTGCTTGCTATCGCGTATCTGTGCTCTTTCAGAGTTGGTAGCTTTGCATGTTACTCGTTTTTTGTGTGTTTCCTCTTCGTTTCTTTTTGCGTCGAGTTGTGTCGTGGCTGTTCTTCTTTCACTCTTCTTCTTCAGTTAGTTCTCTGTTCCGTTGTTGCTTCCTGCCTCTCGACTGGTCTTCTCTTTTTCTTTTTTCTGCGCGATCCCGTTTTCTTTGTCCCTGCACGCTTTTTATGATCATCATTTTTACTCGCTTGCCTGCACTATTTTCTGTACCGCGACGCTACCGTCTATCTGCCACGCGCTTATTACTTAGTTCCGCACATTACACTGCCGTAACATTTTATAGTCGCTTACACGGCCATACATTACGTTGGCGCGACTGTACGGCTTACGTTTTTTTCCGCCACATTACGCCCGCGATTCGGCGCTTACACTTGCGCACACATATCGTCTTCTTTTGTTTCGCTCGTAGGTGCTTTACTTATGTGCGCTTATTCGCCCACGCATTACTACGCAACTTGTATACGCTTTACGCTATCACATCACACCGGCTTTCCGTTTTTCGCACATTATAAGTTTATACTGCACGTACGCATACAGCGCTCCGTTGTACATGCGCTACCGTTCACACACGCTTTTGGTCGTTATAGAATCTAAGAAAATAGGACTTGGTCTTCTGGAATTTTTCTTTCTTTGCATTCTTCGTCTACACCGCTTGTTCTTTTTTCATTTTTTCGTGCCCTCATTTCTCCTCTTTTCCCTCCTGTTCTCCTTTCTTATCTCTAACGCTTTCTCTCTCTCCCTCTCTCTCCATTTTTTCATGATCTCTCTCTTCTCTCTCTTCTCTCTCTCATCTCTCTCTCTTCTTCTGCTCTCTCTTCGCTTCTGCATCGCGTTCTCTTCCCGTCCACATTTCCCCCTTCCGTTCCCTTCTCCCCTGTCTCTCCCTCTACTCCCTTCCCCATCCCTCTCTCTCTTTTTCTCTACTCCCTTCTCTCCTCCCCTCTCTCTATCTACCGCTATCAACGTTCTTCATCAAATTATGCAGCGCATATCTATTCAATTATAACTTGCTGTCATCACTAACGTACGTTTCCCCCTGCCACCGCTCCATCCACGCTTCCCTTATACACGCTGCATATCCCTTTCCACTATCGTTCTCACACCCGCTCCCAGCCAGTTCCTAGCCCCTGGCCGCTACCACGCGCCTCGTGTATTATACAGCTATTATAGAAGCCGACAATGCTGTGAGGAAACATTTCTACGTGAGCGTGTTGTTTATGTGTACTCTCACCACCACATATAATTGGTTACCACCGACGTTTGAAACGGCTGCAATGCAGTTTTCTGTTCACGAGCGCGCCTTATATGACAGCCGCATTATGGATAAAGGTATAAAGGACAGTTAAGCCGTCTAGGTGTTCTTATTCCTGTCGTGATTAACGTTAACAATAGTATAAGTTCAAGAGAATCGTGAGCTTATTAACTGATAGATAACGAGACAGAACATTAATGTACTAGGGGGGTGTGATAGCTAGTCTTCAAAATAGATGATTGATATGAGAGAGAGAGATGGAGAGAGAGTATCTATGTGAGGAGGAGGACGAGAGGGACGATGATGAGAGGATTTAGAGAGAACGAGACAGAAAGCGGAGATTAGGAAAGAGGACGGAAGAGGCAAATAAACTTCAGCGAACCTGGATGGCTGGTTGTTTTACTTCAACTCACCAGATTTGCGCCTTCATCCACTTTCCTAATCCCCACTCAAACCCACACACACAACCACACCACCACACACAAACACCAACAACTACATCCCAACACCACACACAACTACTACTCACACACATTCATATTCACACACCACGCAACACACACTACACACACACTATCACGTCAAACACTACACCACATATCACACACACCATCACACAACACATACGATCACGCAACACGCAGCTGCGCCGCTCTTTCTCCCCTTTATCCCTTCCCTCCCCGCACACTTACTGCGCGCGCGCGCGCATCACACACCACACATCACACACACCTACACACACACACACTTTCTCTCTTCTCTCTTTCTTTCCTTTCCCCGTGCCCCTCTCTTTCTCTCTTTCTTCCTGCCCCTCTCTCTCTCTCTCTTCTCTCCTCTCTCTCTCGTCTCAATTACGACACCGAGACACACACAAACTCTCGTTCCCTCCCTTCTTTGGCTCTCCCTCTCTGTTCCTTTTTCTTTCTCCTCTCTCTCTTTCTCACCCA
>NW_014578341.1:77515-80908 GCF_000485595.1 Priapulus caudatus
CTCTCCTCTCCCTCTCTTTGCTCTCCCTCTCTTTCCTTTTCTTTCCCTCTCTCTCTCACACACACACACACACACACACACACACACACACACATACACATGCACACTTTCTCTCTCTTAGTGTTGCTCTCGCACTGCCAGTCGCTCTCTATCCTTCGCGCTCTCTCCCTCTTCCACACACACACACATGCACTCTCTTTTTCGCTCTTTCAATCGCACTGTCTCGCGCGCTTTCTCCTTCGGGTTCTCTCGCGCGCTCTCTCCCTCGGGTTCTCTCGCGCGTTCTCTCCCACACACGCAGGCCGGACCCTCTCCTTCACCTCTCACCCTCTTACGCTACCAGTTTTGTCCCAGGGCCGCAGCAAGTGCAGCTGCGACAAATACGTCGGAGTGAATCTGTGTCTGTGGTCCGCGGCGCCTAACCACATTGCCTCGATCAGCGCGTCAGTGTCGCACTCAACCCGCGTCAGTCGCCGGCTCTATACGCCGCTACTACTGCAGCTTGCAGCGTCGGCAGCACAGCGAATCTCCTAGCCAGTAGCCCACCACCACACCAGCAATCATATAGGACACCCCCTAATGACGTTCCGTCTGTATATATATATATATATATATATATATATATTAACTTAGTTACGTACCGTACGTCGTCGTACCGACCGACCAACTACGTACGTAAGTAGTATATAGTAGTGTACTACTTACTACGTACGGTCGTAGTAGTNATATGTTATCTAGTCTGTATTTATCTATATGTTATCTAGTCTGTATTTATCTATATGTTATCTAGTCTATAGTTATCTATATGTTATCTGTTGTTAGCTATGTTATCTGCTGTTATCTGTACGGCATATAGTACGTTCCAATCGCAGTCCACCACTCGGCAGATGGCGCTGCGAGCGGTATTGCTTATCATGTATCATGCGGCGGATCGTCAGATGTGTGTGTGTTTGCGTTCGCAGGTCTTCTGCCGGTCTTGCTACCGTGACGTCAGCAGCAAACGATGGAGTCACGGCGACGCGCCGAGCCCGCCACGAGAAACTAATCCGCCTGCCGTGCTGCGAGGTCAAAGTTCAAGTGTGCGAACGTCGGCGTGGAAATTAGGCGCGTGCGTCTGTAGACACTGAGAGTGACACGGCCGCGTGCACAGAGTCTCGCGCGCGTACGCATGTCCACTTTATTGATTGGCCGCCATGCGTGTATAAGCACTGGCACAACAACAACAACAACAACAACAACAACAACAACAACAATAACAACAACAACAACAACAGCAGCAGCAACAACAACAACAACAAGCGCAGCAACATCAGCAGCATAACTTTATTCAGCGGCGATGTTTGCCCCTTAATCCCGCATCCTCATCTTTAATCCGTGTAATCACATCTCGCTTACCCGCTCCGCTATTGCTGTTTCCCCTTCCACTGGTCGACAACGCCCGCCCCCGTGTGTACGCTTCGATAACACCGATCAAACTTTCATCTACATTCATATATATAACGAGATACTGCGTCACATTTTCGTGTCCCTCCCTCCCGTCGTCACAGCAAGGCGACGCATGCCGTCGCAGCGCCATCTCGCGGGACAGACGAGCGCCGCGACGTAAAGAAACAGCGCGCAGACGACAGCACACGCGAGGCGATCGTCGCTCCACCTGCTGGTGGACGTCACAAACACTCGTGAATTAAATACCAATTAATGTCTTCGCGCACGATTCCTATATCGCATTACGGGACACCATCTCACGTGGATTGTAATTACATTTCATCAGCATTTCAAACGCGACAGCAACGACGTTAGTTTAATTCACAAGATGATTTAACGCGAACGCGTGACCTGTCCTGTCCTTTGTGTGATTAATCAGTTTAGAGTAGACGGCCCGCCGACGACGTCGCAGCAAACCGCCAGGCGTCGTCGTCACTGCGGCGACCAGGCGGAAACGATCGATAACCGCGCATGCTCGTGTGTCATAAGACAATATATCATGAGGTACAGGTATTCCCTTGTTGTCCTCGAGAATTATAGGCATTGCGGCTTCATCCGCGGGCTGAGAGAGAAGATGAAGCTGAAACGTGGACGTCTGTTATCAATATCCGCGCGTAAATCTGCTGTCTGATCGTGGCCGCCGGATTTGTGCATTTTGCCTAGCTACGCACACGCCGTGTAGACTACTAACCTATCCTACCTATGTCACCTATGTAACCTTTTTAGCATTACAGATTTTTGGGTGAAGCAGGGGGGAGGGGGTCCTATTGTGTGCTCCATATATGAAGACAAACACGCCGAAGTCAATAGGATTGTAATGGGTTGTTTGAATTGCGAGATCGTAATCGCAACATGTGAAGAGAACGGGGTCTCCCATGACGGGATCGCGATGAAATGAATGTAAAATATACGCATCTGTTCACGATGCTTATGAGCGCGGCACGCTTTTACTTCGACGTACAGGAGCTTTAAGCCTGCATGCACGCGGCCACGAGGGGTTATTCGTATAATGCGGATGCTGCTAACGTTCGTGAATCGCCGCTGCGTTCATCAACGCTTTCTAATATCTCCCGCAAACCGCGTACAGGCAACTGAATCCAGAGTTAATTTTCCTCGATTTTCTACGCGGCTCTCCATTCATACAAAATATTCGTGGTTTCATCGCTACGATTCTTTCGCGCTTGCAGCGATGCGCGATCTTTCTTTGTTTGCGACAGCGGAAACCAGTAGCGAGCCAGCACGCGAGATATACACGCGCATCATTTCAATAACCATCACGCCCCGAGCCAGCTACACTACTTATTAATTCCGAACGTGCCTCGAGGTAACGCTGCGTGCGTGCGTGTGTGCGTGTGCGCGTGCGCATCAACGTGGGTGTTTAGGAGCGTAGATGCGTGTGAGTGCATGCATGTATGCAGCCATATCGAGTTTAACCATGATTCCACGCGCATCAGAACGCCGCAAATAAAGCAGTCAATGCGACAAACGGACTAAAGGCCAAGACACACTGCAGCGACAGCGACCGACCGTAACGACAAACGACAAAGTCGCGGCGACTGGTGCAGCCACACTGCAGCGACAACGACCGACCGTAACCACAAAGTTCACCCAGCACTCACCACACTCCACAGTGCCAGTGCCAGTGGCACACATGAGCAAACGGCAAAAAACTCCTGCTGCTGCTTTTAAATAAATTGCTGTAAAAACGCTCTATGTATAACGATAATATAATAAAGTAATATATACGCAGCATATTATACGAACATACACAATAATCACGTCTGATGGCTGACCGTAGCGTTGCACGTTTTGGTTAGATGGGTTCGCGGCCCCACTGTTTCTGCAGCCTGTTCTGCTAGCATCTATGACAAATACGACATACGCATATACGCTCTCCTATGACACTAT